>NC_141136.1:113252983-113405238 GCF_053477565.2 Lygodium microphyllum
GAGAAAAAAGGCGCACCATTAAAATGTGGGAGTGCCCCCGAATCTTTGTAAAAGAGTGCCAGGCTCGCTCTTGTGCAAAGTGTATGCACTAGTTGGGAATAGGATAAATTAGAATGGTGGGAAATGGGAAAAAGGGCCTACGCTAGGGCTGGCCATGTAAAAGAGGGAAAAGGAAATGACCACCCAAAAAGGATTTAGGGCTTTGTATATAAAGTTGAAAAGTGAATGAGAAGCTCATTCTTAGTGTGTGGCAAAAAGAGTCTTCTTCTTCCTCTCTTCTTCTCTCCTTCTTGCTTGTGTGTGCTCTTGAGAGAGGGAGTGTGAGAGTGTGAGGGAGTGAGTGTGTGTGAGAGTGAGGGATCAAGAGGGTGAAGCTCTTCACCATCTCCTCTCCTCTTCTTCTCTTCTCTTCTCTTTTCTTCTCTTGCGCGCACGGCTATGGAGGATGGAGCTTGGAGATGGAGGAGGCTTGAGCTAGCATTAAGAATCGTGGAGTTACCGGAGTGCAAGAGAGAGGAGGGTACTCTATCGAGCATCAAGGTAAGCTCACTACACTCGTAGGATCGACGGTGCGTCGGCTAGGTGAGAGATAGCCATTAGAGCTCGCTTGGAACGCTTGAAATAATAAGCAGTTCGTGGGTCTTGGCGGTTGAGCGAAAGCTTCCACATTAGTGTTTAGGATAGTGTATCCCTTGATAGACATTCTTGGCCCGCGAGGCTGTGAGGTGGGGTTGTCTGTTTAGGGCATGAGATTCTGCTAGCGCCTTAGCCAGTGCCGGCCCATTTTAGGTCCCACCAGTGGTGCGTCTCTCGGGAGCCGCCAAGAAGTGGTGGTTCTCAAATCTAGGGTTTCTAGGGACCAAATAGTTGGTTTATGTCCTCTGACAAGGACCGTCAAGCCAAAATACAAAAAGTAGAACGTGTTGAGAGGGCTAGACGGCGGTTGGAGATCGTAAGTCGTTATTCTCCTCAAAGGAGTAGCTTATTCCGCATAAGAGGCAATGATTCTAGTAAGTTAAGTGTTACAAGTAGCTCTTCAAGTGCAAGTGGAAGTCCTAGTACTTCCCTACTCCCAGTTAATCAACCCACAACAAGTGGATGTGTAGTTATACCTACACAAACTCCTGTTGTCAATCCGGTTATAGCCATGGCACAACCTATTGCAATTCTAGCAGGGACACTGGATTTGCTGGCATTAGGAGCATTGTTGCCCATTTTCCATGGGTTAGCAGAAGAAGATGGAGAACTCCATTTTAAGGAGTTTCAAGCACTCATGTTCAATTATCAAATCCAAGACGAAGGAAACCTAATGATGTTCTTTAACATGATGTTACAAGGAAGAGTGCCCAATTCTTCACGGCTTTTCGTAGAGATTTTTCTCTTTAGAAGGGTGGACAATATTGGTTGCGTGTCTTGAATGTAACACACCAAGAGCCAAATGAGAATGTCCAGGCCTATGCCAAGAAATTAAAGCAAGTTATTCATAAACTAAATACTTATATCCCCGTTCCAAAAGCTACCCAGTTACAATATTTCCTACATGGATTGGATTTTAACATCCAGGTGCAGCTGAGTAGTATTGCTTTGGCTGACATTGACACTGCTATGACCCAAGTAGATGGAGTAGAGTGACGCTTGCAAGTGGCTTATGCAGCAAGGATAAATTGGAATGGTAATAACTTGGCCTCGACCAATGGGAGTCAAGGGGATCCCATGTCAAATGCGAATGGGAGAGGAGGGATCATGCCGAGTTTGCCTATGTTACCAGCTCCTCCTAGCATGACTATGCCCATGGCTAGTTAGGCGGCCTTAGTAAATACTAGGGGCCAAACAATGAATCCTAATGTGGTCCTAGTAGGTCAATGGCAAATCCCTAATCAAGTGGTTAGGCCCATGGGACGACAAACTGACGATTGTGGCTACGAGTCGAGTGCCTCTAATGTCCTTGGTGAAGTTAAGGACATGATGAAGCACTACACCGATATGATCTCTAAACAATATCGACAAATAGCTGTGGATATCAATTTCCTTAAGAAGCAACAGAATTTGATAGGGAGTCGACGCCTTGAAGAGGGTGGCCCCTCAAAATTTAGCTGTAAGTGGTGTGGTGGCCAACAATTCCCTAAGAATTGCCTGAATGTCAAATGTGATATTTGTGAAAAGTCTGGCCACTTAGCTACTTTCTATTGGAGTAAGATCAGTTCTCTCCAACAAGGAAGTAAACAACCTGGTCCAATTAATCATTGTGCACAAGGGAAAAATCTCCAACAAGATGAGGGACCAAGACAAATACTGCAACGAGGAAAGGCTATTGTAGAGGAGTTGTGTCATGGCAGTGGAGTCAGCCTTATTGAGGTTGTACATGTCAATGATGTAGAAACTTCTAATCTACGAGCCGTAACAAGAGGGCAAAGATTAAAGAGGGTGATAAAGGAGTAGTAAAACTTGTTGAGGGAAACCCTAAGCAGGATGCTACGGAAAAGCGAGTCCTAAATCCGGATATGGAGGGTGGACCTCTAAAGCCTGTTGACGGTAAAGTAGATCCCAAGAAGCATAGAGAGGTGCCAAGAAAGAAGAAAAAAGTCAAAAAAGAGGCACTAAATCCGGCGGTCCAATGACCAGAGGAAAGAATGGTTTGGCGTGAGAAGAGAACTTTGGCTAACTATCATGATTTTGACCTAGCAAGTTCTCTTCGCAAAGTCAAACCAGATATGAATCTCCTGCAATTGATTAAACTTTCTTCAAGAGTACTCAAGGAATTTAAGAAAATCCTGTGTATTGGGTATAGTATAGAACCTTTGGGCATAGTTAGAGTGGGAGAAGATCGGTTTGATCATGTTGAAAAGCATTACCCTAGGGTTCCAGCATATGTGGATGGAATATTAGTGGAGCACGATATCTTAGACACTGGATCCTCCATCAATAACATAAGTTTAGACTTGATGGAGCGGCTAGGTCTCAAAATTCAAAAAGATGGCTCCACACTTCTTAGGATGGCAGATGATAGTCTAAGATAACCGGAAGGTTGCATCACTAAAGTCCATGTTACTGTTGTGACAAATGATTTTTTATGCCGAGTTCTTAAAAATAGCCAAAAATTATGAATATCAGGGGAAAAATAGACTTTCTCGAAGGCGACGGTGGCAATCAGTATGATTTTAAGCAGCAAGTCCCTAAAGCGCTAGTACTTATTTTCATGGAAATCAAACGGTGGTGGATGGCCAAGTTATAGTTTTCCTAGATGCAAAATGGCATCAGGAATCCAACGCAAGTCTCGAATCTCCATTCCGAGGTCGTTTAGTCCCCCATTTAATCCTCGAAAGTTTTAGGGTTGTGAAGCAGCTACTAGATCCGAAAGCTGAGAAGAGTGTGACGAGGCCTAGCTTTATAAATTTTGATGCCACGGAGCCACCCGTCTAGACGGATCTCGAATCTGATGTCGTTTGCCCCTCCAAAAGTGAAAAAGCCACTTGCCAGAGGTGTGAAAGCAAAATGCATCAACTAGATAATTGGGGATTAAGCCTTAAAGCTCTAATTAAAGAGCCAAAATGTTCACGAAATGAAACAATGGGGGGGGGGCGTCAGTTTTTTGCGCCCCATTTTTCCCCCCTTCATCATCATTTTCTTATCAGGAGAATGGAGAGGAGCCCTCCTGGCCCTAAGATGCTTCTATCCTTCACCCTCCATCGCCATAAACGGATTGAGGAATGATGCACTGAGTCAAGAGATCAAAAACCAGTCTTTCTCTCTCCTCCCTCTCTCTCCTGCATAGAGGTAATTCATGTGCAAGAAATCAAGGAGAAGAGGGGCTGAAGAATGCTTGTTCGGCTGTGATCGGATTGCTTCAAGATAAAGAGAAGGCTGAGGAAAGAGATTCAGCACTGAAGAATGGTTGCTGGTCGGTCTCTAGGCTGCCCAAAATAATTATTACAAAACCCGCAACACACAAGACACGCGGTATGCTCCAATTTTATGAGGAATTTTTCTTGTTTTTGTTGTTTCATGGTCCAAATATTGTTTATATGTGATAAATTTTTGTTTAAACCTTGTTTGCATCATGTTTGAGGGCTATAACTATAGAAATACAAAACTTGAAATGATTTAGAGCCGTTATTAATTCTTTAAAACCCATAAAATGCCATTTTTAACAGAAATTAGTGGTTTTTTTCTATTTTGAGTTGGAGAAAAGGAGTGGAAATGGAACTAAATCAGAGAAAATGTTAAGTTTTAGTCAAAATAATAAGCCAATACAAATAAATCAGAAAATACCTATTTTTCATGAATAATAAATAGAGAAAAATAACAAAAAAATAGGAAAAATTGGGATTTTTACGCTAAAAAAATATGGAAAAATAAGATTTATGTGCGTGAATGTTTGGCAAGGTTAAAACATGAGGTTAAGACTCCGTTTGGGCTTATCCTTTGTGTTATAGTACATGTTTAGTATTTTCTACATACAAAAATGATACAAAACAACCATTTACACCTATGCACCGCAGCAACACCTAAACGGTGAGGGGGGAAATGAAGTTTGTGCGACGATCTAATTGCTGAAAAGATACAAATTTTGATTTTTCTCTTTGTGCATAGCATTTAGGGATTGTTCCATAATTAAATACAGGTGACTAGTAGCATGGAAGTTCCGGTGCTAGTCCCTAGAGCAGGGCAGCACATAACGCTTAGTTAAAATTCATGAAAGGCCAGTTTTTCGCATCTCACATGGCTAGTTTTTTAATCATAAAATGGTTGTGCACAATTGTCATACACCTTGCATCAAGCATGCCATGTGGTATCTCTTGGAAGGCATTGCAATTGACTGATAAACTTTGACCAACGTTGAGAGGACATGAAACCTAAGCTATAGGGTTAGACGGGTGCTTCCGTTGGGGAAAAGTTTTGTGAGGCAAATAAAAATATCCTAGAACGCTGAATTATGAAAGAGTGGAGTTTGTGTGAATGTTATATGTGTTAGCAACGCATCGAGGGGCCAATCCCGGAGGTGTAGGAGAGTCATAATGGAGCTGTGGCAATCAACCGAGAGGTGCTTCCCTATGTGTGTATTACGATGTATTATACGTGTATGTTATGGGATCTCCCTCTGAGGAGAAGGGAAGGTAAACGTTGGACTACATATTGGATATAAATGCAAAATTGCCTTAAGCATTTAGTGCAAAGTGAGTTTTAGATGCTCCTGGCCCACAAGGCCATGTGGTGGGGTTGTCTGTTGTATGCATGAGGTCCGGCTAGTGCCATAGCCAGTGCCAGCCCATTTTAGATCCCATCAGTGATACGTTTTTTGGGAGCCGCCAAGAATTGGTGGTTCTCAAATCTAGGGTTTTTAGGGACCAAATAGTTGGTTTATGTCCTCTGTGACAAGGACCATCAAGCCGAAATGCAAAAAGAAGAATGTGCTGAAAGGGCTAGACGACGGTTGGAGATTGTAGGACATTAGGACATTATTCTCCTCAAAGGAGCAGCCTGTTACGCATAAGTGGCAGTGATTCTAGTAACCTAGGTGTTACGAGTAGCTCTTTCAGTGCAAGTGGAAGACCTAGTACTTCCCTATTTCCAACTAATCAACCCACAACAAGTGGGGGTGTAGTGTTGCCTACAGAAACTCCTGTTGTCAATCCGGTTGTAGCCATGGCACAACTTATCGCAATTCTAGCAGGTACACCAGATTTTCCATAGGTTAGCAGAAGAAGATGGAGAACTCCACATTAAGGTGTTTCAAATGCTCATGTTCAACTATCGAATTGAAGATGAAGGACACCTAATGATGTTATTCAACATGATGTTAAAAGGAAGAGCGGTAGTGTGGTATCACGATCTAGAAGCCGGAACCATAACTAGCAGTGCCCAATTCTTTACGGCTTTCTGTAGAGAGTTTGCCCCTGAGAAGGGTGGGCAATATTGGTTGTGTGTTCTTAATGTAACATGCCAAGAACCAAATGAGAATGTCCAGGCATATGCCAAGAAACTAAAGCAAGTTATTCGCAAACTTAATGCTTATATTCCTATTCCAACGGCTGCATAGTTGCAATATTTCCTACATGGATTGTATTTTAATATCTAGGTGCAGTTGAGTAGTGTTGCTCTGGCCGATATTGACACTGCCATTACCCAAACAGAACAAGTAGAGTCACGCTTGCAAGTGGCTTATGCAGCAAGGATAAATTGGAATGGTAATAATTTGGCCTTGAACAATGGGAGTCAAGGGGACCACATGTTAAATATGAGTGACATAGGGACTATTATGTTGAATTTGCCTATGTTATCAGTTCCTCCTAGCATGACTATGCCTATGGCTGGTCAGGTAGCCTCACTAAATAGTGGTGGAAACCAAACAATGAATCCTAATGTTGTCCCAGATGGTTAGCGGATAATTTCTAATCAAGTGGTTAGGCCCATGGGAGGACAGACTAACAATCGCAGCTATGAGTCGAGTGCTTCTAATATCCTTGGTGATTTTAAGGATATGATGAAGCACTACACTGATATGATCTCTGAACAGTATCAACAAATAGTTGTGGATATCAATTTTCTTAAGAAGCAACAGAATTTGATAGGGAGCCGCCACCCTGAAGAGGGTGGCCCTTCAAGATTTAGCTGTAAAAGGTGTGGGGGCCAATATCACTACAAGATATAGACCTTACAGCGACGTTTAAAGCGACGAAAATACAAACAACAAAATTTGCCCCCGTCGTCGCAAAAAGCGTCGTTATTGACGATGCCATAGAATCGTCACTATTTGCGACGCTATATGCATCGCAAATAGCGACGCATATAGCGATGTTTACAGAGAATTGTGATGCTCATAGTGATGCCAATAGCGATGGGAGCAGTAAATTTGCGACGCAAATAGCGACGGTAACAGAGAAAAAAAAAATTGTGGCAGGGCAGCTTGTGTGCTGTATGAGAGCCATACAAAATAGTTTCTGCACTGCTGCATACAAAGCGCTTGCAAACAAAAAGAATGTATACTGAAATCATAAAACTGATACATAAAATAAATACATGATCGCATAAAATGCGATTGGTACAATCATGAAACGATATCACTAATACATAGAAAATGTCTACATAGATCAAGCGACTAAAAACTAAAGGTGTGTGAGCTCTAAGGATCCAAGGGCGAGCTACAAATCCTCGTCCCCCGAAAGCTCGTCCCGCCGTAAAGGAGCATCAAACGGATTCTGTAGAAAAAGAAACAACATATCAATCCACCATACAATAATGCATTCAAATATCTCATGGTAACTACGGACAAGAAAGATGAGCGACTTACAGGGCCGCCGCATCTATACAATCGGTCGATCAATGCCCTGAGACCGTGCCTCTCTGCATATCGAGTCTCAAGGCCTTGCAGATCGCGATTTGTAATGGAGTGCTGCAAAGAAAACAAAATGCTAACTGTTAGAAACATGATTGTCAGTACAAAGAATATCTCAAAAAAACAAATAAGCAAAACAAAAGAGAAACTTACAAAGTCCTCCAAATATGTCCTGTGGCTGCCACTCCCAAGATGATGCACCAATCCGGCCTCAATTCGTGCCCTCGCCGCCTCCCGCTACTGACTCCAACGTCCTGGCGAATTTGTAGCCTCCTCCCTCAGTCGGCGCCAGTCGTCTGCATCTAACCACTTGGTCTTTGGAGCCCCACTCTTGATTGCCTTGCGTGCGTCGGATCGTCTATGTGACATGTATGCACGCATGCAATCCATCATCCAGCCCGTAGAGAATCTATCTACTGCGGCTGGCACCGGGAACTCCTCGTGCAAGGATGCTACTATGTAGTCCTTGCTCCCCTCTGGTATGTTCCTCCAATGATCCAGGATGTTGTGCCAAAAAACTTGTTGGCACAACTCCCTCATGCGAGCCATCACCCTCCTCCCTTCATCATTCATGATGATGGCTCCTGACCTACTATCCACTAGGTATCCATAACCCCTAGGAGTCTGCCTAAGATGGGCCCTCTCCCATCTCCGTCCACGCTCCTGGGCATATCCAGGAGACCCCTGTACATTCGGTGTACCGACGGGGGTACCCTCTCCTGGAGTGCCACTCAAAGGGGTGCCACCAAAAGGAGTGCCACCAAAAGGCGTGCCATCTACCGACGGCTGCGCAAAAGCCGGAGTAACTGGAGTCGACGTCCCCACAGGTATGACAAATCCTGGAGGTGACGCAGCTCCAGCTGAACGACGAGATAGAGACACCGCGTCCGTGTCTCCACAGTAGCACCCCCTGATCCTCCTGCAGTCGCAGTCCCTCCCTCTGGCCCAAGTCGCAAGCGTCAAGATCGTCTGCTCAAAGCTGAAGCATCTGATCGCGCTGAAGCAGATCTAGCAGAGCGCCCTGACGAAGAACGAGACAGCTCCTGGTCTGCCATCTCTCTGAATCTTGCAAGCTGATCTGGAGACATGCGTGCCATCATGTCCTGAAACTCCTCATCGCTCATCCCTCGACTCATACTGAAAATGTCGATACCTGCACAGATAAAAAATCTTAAGCTCATCGACTAATGGACGAAGATACACGTCCATATTTTTTACTTTGTAGCAGCCCGAGACGAGCAAGCTAAGGATGAGATGTCCTTTCTTCGTAGAAAGCCATGGAGGGATGTTGTAGTTGACAAGCACTATATGCCACACACTGTAAGAAGTCGAGCGTAGACCGAATGGGTTCACACCATCCATGGCGAGATCGAGCCGAAGATTCTTTGTCTCTCGCACAAAGCCTGGGAAGGTAGAGTCAATGTGGCTCCATGCGCGCAAGTCCGCTGATATTCGTTGAACTCCATCCGTGGACCTATTCTGCACATGCCACGTTGTCAAGCTTGCCATGGTAGACTTGCGAAACATGTCGTTTATGCGGGGGATGAGCGGAAAGTGTCTGAGAACTTTTTGAGGGATGGTTTGCCCTTGCAAGTCCTGCCGATACCTGTGAGCACCACACTTTGGATATGTCTCCATAGTCTCGTATTCATCTCGAAACAATATACAGTCGTTGATACATGCATGGATGTTATTGTAGTCCATGCCAAGCTTCCGTAAAACATGTCGTGCATCATCACGAGACTCATGCATGGTATTTGCAGGTGGCAATATATGATATTTCAATAACCTGAAAAAAATCATAAAACACCTTGAAAAAATACAAATGTTTGCAATAATACTGTTAAAAAAATAATCAATGAAGCCTGTGTGCAAGGTACCTGAATAACTCAATCACACTCTATCGCTCCAACCGTATTTTGCTTGCACACTTAAGAGTGCAAGCAATGTCTTCAACCGAGATACTCGGCACCCTTCATATAATGGTATGGATGCTTCCTCTCTAAGCGGGTCAGATGTCTCAACATCCATGGGAATCAATGCATCGATCATTGCCTCCATCTCAGGCTCCAAGATTGTAGGCAAGTCGGGAAGGTTGTCTGTCTCCTCTGGCATTGACGGTATAGATGGGCCTTGCGAGTGGTCGATTGGCTCCTGCAATCCATCCATCGCACGTCCACGAACTCTTCTAATTGGCCGCAAAGGGTGCACTCCCCCTTGGGTCGAGACATCACCCCCTGGATAGAAAATTTACCAACAAGACCCAATCTTATTGTGTATGGTTTTCAATTAGCTTGAGAGTACAATGCATGATTAATATCAACTTCAAATTACCGTTTGCTGAAAATCCGCAATCGCCTGATCAATGATCTCAGATTGAAACTCGCCAAATCGTCGTACGTGTTCTATAGACAATCGGCGTTTTCGTCTAATTGCCAACTTGCATTGAGAGCAAGGACATGGGACACGCTGATTAAGATACGTCTCGCGATCTTGAACAATAAGACCTTCTTCTTTTTCCATCTTATCTACATTACAGCAAACGAGGCTTAAATGGATAGCTTTATGGAGATGTACGTCAAGTTGCAAGTTGACCGTAAATCTTGCATTGTATATAGTAGTTGAGAGATTTTCCGATGTTATATCTCGGCCTTGTATCATGCTCAAGGATTTGTTTGTCCCGGTAGATAATTATTTGTTATATCTCGGCTTTGAGTATAAGTAATCCATTTTAAAATTAATGCGCGCCATCTATGAAATTTAATAACTATAGTAATAAAATTTATTTCAATCAATTCTACTCATAGTCATAAGACCTGAGAGAAATTATCCTATACTCAATTTAATGGTTTCTTCTTCTATAACAATACTTTTGGGTTCATTTTGATGAAGTACCTTAATGACCATTAGCTAGGGTATCATTTTCTTTTAGTCCTTCCGTTGACTAGTTGGCATGATTTCTAATTTGGCATGCCTATAAAGTTAATACAAAAACAATGAATTGTGCATATCACAATTAGTTCCCCAACTTGGACATTATGAAGGAATTGACCATTTTTAAGCCATCTTAAAGAGTTACCAATGTACGTGGCCCATGGCAAAGCACATTGCATACCATTATCAATAAGTCTATTATCTTAAATTTCCTTCCCCTCCCTCTCCCTCTCTCTCTCTCTCCCTCTCTCTCCCTCTCCCTCTCTTTCTCTCACCCTCTCCCTCTCTCTCTCGTTCTCTTTCTCTCCCTCTCTCATTTCCTTCCCCTCCCTCTCCCTCTCCCTCTCTTTCTCTTTTTCTCCCTCTCCCTCTCTATCTCTATTTCTCTCTCATTTCCTAAACAAGCAAAAAATAAAGTGATTTAAACATCCTCCAAGCAAAAGGGAGAGGGAGAGATACAATGCACTCTCCCTCTCTTTCTCTTTCTATCCCTCTCTCATTTCCTTCCCCTCCCTCTCCCTCTCGCTCTCTTTCTCTCTCATTTCCTCTCCTAAACAAGCAAAAAGTAAAGTGATTTAAACATTAAACAAGCAAAAGGGAGAGGGAGAGAGAGAATGCACTCTCCCTCCTTCTCCCTCTCTTTCTCTTTCTCTCCCTCTCTCATTTCCTCCCCCTCCCTCTCCCTCTCCCTCTCTTTCTCTCCCTCTCCCTCTCCCTCTCCCTCTCCCTCTCCCTCCCTTTCTCTCTTACTCTCTCATTTCCTTCCCCTCCCTCTCCCTCTCTCCTAAACAAGCAAAAAAGAAAGTGATTCAAACAACAAACAACGAAACCCGTCGTGAGAGAGAGAATGCACACACTCTCTCTCACCCTCTCCCTCTCCCTCTCGTTCTTTTTCTCTCCCTCTCTCATTTCCTTCCCCTCCCTCTCCCTCTCCCTCTCTATCTCTTTTTCTCCCTCTCCCTCTCTATCTCTCTTTCTCTCTCATTTCCTAAACAAGCAAAAAATAAAGTGATTTAAACATCCTCCAAGAAAAAGGGAGAGGGAGAGATACAATGCACTCTCCCTCTCTTTCTCTTTCTATCCCTCTCTCATTTCCTTCCCCTCCCTCTCCCTCTCGCTCTCTTTCTCTCTCATTTCCTCTCCTAAACAAGCAAAAAATAAAGTGATTTAAACATTAAACAAGCAAAAGGGAGAGGGAGAGAGAGAATGCACTCTCCCTCCTTCTCCCTCTCTTTCTCTTTCTCTCCCTCTCTCATTTCCTCCCCCTCCCTCTCCCTCTCCCTCTCTTTCTCTCCCTCTCCCTCTCCCTCTCCCTCTCCCTCTCTTTCTCTCTTACTCTCTCATTTCCTTCCCCTCCCTCTCCCTCTCTCCTAAACAAGCAAAAAAGAAAGTGATTCAAATAACAAACAACCAAACCCTTCGTGAGAGAGAGAATGCACACACTCTCTCTCACCCTCACCCTCACCCTCTCCCTCTCGTTCTTTTTCTCTCCCTCTCTCATTTCCTTCCCCTCCCTCTCCCTCTCCCTCTCTTTCTCTTTTTCTCCCTCTCCCTCTCTATCTCTCATTCTCTCTCATTTCCTAAACAAGCAAAAAATAAAGTGATTTAAACATCCTCCAAGCAAAAGGGAGAGGGAGAGATACAATGCACTCTCCCTCTCTTTCTCTTTCTATCCCTCTCTCATTTCCTTCCCCTCCCTCTCCCTCTCTTTCTCTTTCTATCCCTCTCTCATTTCCTTCCCCTCCCTCTCCCTCTCGCTCTCTTTCTCTCTCATTTCCTCTCCTAAACAAGCAAAAAATAAAGTGATTTAAACATTAAACAAGCAAAAGGGAGAGGGAGAGAGAGAATGCACTCTCCCTCGTTCTCCCTCTCTTTCTCTTTCTCTCCCTCTCTCATTTCCTCCCCCTCCCTCTCCCTCTCCCTCTCCCTCTCTTTCTCTTTCTCTTTCTCTTTCTCTTTCTCTTTCTCTTTCTCTCCCTCTCCCTCTCCCTCTCCCTCTCCCTCTCCCTCTCTTTCTCTCTTACTCTCTCGTTTCCTCTCCTAAACAAACAAAAAAAAAGTGATTTAAACATTAAACAAGCAAAAGGGAGAGAGAGAGAGAATGCACTCTCCCTCTCTTTCTCTTTCTCTCCCTCTCCCTCTCTTTCTCTCCCTCTCTCTCCCTCTCCCTCTCTGATTCTAGGTCGAGGTGCCCATCATGTAATAGTGGATGCTTACCCTGAGTCTCCTCAGAGTGAGAGAGCTCCACTATCCTCCACTGAACTAGAAATAGTACATGATCCATCTGGTAGTGAGACGTCATCGAGCGATGGATCTAAGGAAGGGTCCACTACAGAGGATATTTATCAGATAACCTTGAATGAGCCGATAGAGCCTCATGATCGAATAAGAGACGTGGACGTTATTGAGCTGGATCTTGGTACACTAAATGATTTGTGGCCAATTAAATTAGGATCCATGCTCGGTTCGAAAGAAAGAGAGGATTATGTGTCCTTAATTCGAGAGTTCCATGATATCTTTGCTTGGAGGAACTTTGGGGTAGTCCTCCCAATCTAGCTATGCATACTATTCCTGTAAAGGAAGGTACCTGCCCTATATGTCAGAAAGTAAGGCGTATGCCTTTTGAATTAAGGGACGGGTTGTATGAGGAACTAGAGAAGTTGCAGAAAGTGGGTTTGATCTTCCCTATTTAGCATACAGAATGTTCACCAGTTGTGATCAGGAAGAAGAAGAATAATCAAATCCGGATTTATGTAGATTTTAGAGGGTTGAATAAATAGACTGTTAAAGATTACTACTCATTGCCATTTATGGTTCAAATTTTGGATCAACTAGCAGGTAGGGAAATCTATTCGTTTATGGACTGCTTTGTAGGGTATAACCTCGGGGGGTTTACTATATATATATGCTCTATATAACGTGCGTTCATGGCCTATTTATAAATATCCTAATCTGTGAGTTTTTCTTGAATAAAACACAACCCTTTTCTATTAAATCTGTAAGTAACCCCGTTATATGACACCCTTCTATATGTAAAAATGTATCAAAATGGTGTTTTAAAAACCCCTTATTTTGAACTCACGTTATAGATACATATATTTATGAGTGAACCCCCTGAGGGTATAACCAAATGGTGATCGCTTAGCAAGACAAGCTAAAAATAACATTTATTTTAGTCTTTGGTACCTTTGCATGCCATGTGATGGCATTCGGGTTATGTAATGCACTTGGTTCGTGGCAAAGAACAGCTGAAAAGACCTTTGGAGGCATCTCCCCAGAGGAGCTAAAAGTATTCATTGATGATCTGGGGGTAGCCACCGTAAGGGATAGACTGTTGATCATATTGCACAAGTGTTTTGAGCATTGTAGACAATTTTGCATAGCTTTTAACCCACGGAAGTTCATCTTCGAAGTCCCTTATGGGCTCTTACTAGGCCATGTGGTCAGTTCCGTAGGGATTGCGACTGATCCTGAAAAGATCAAGGTCATAGTCACCATGAGTCCGCCACATACTCCAAAGGAAGTGCATAGCTTTCTGTCATCATTAGGGTATTATCAGAGGTTTATCAATGCCTTGGCAGAAAGAACGTTGCTGCTGACAAACCTATTGTCCTTTAACTGTCAGTTTACATGGAGTGATGCTTGCAAAGTATCTTTTGAGGATGTGAAGTAGGAGCTTGCCAAAGCACCTGTTTTAAAAGCACCAAAAATGGGGCGAAATGTTCTATATATTTTCAGCAACAATCATGTATAGTATCAGCGCTGTTTAGCTCAAATTTGAGAGGAAAAGTGGTATCATTTGATAGCTTTTGCTAGTCGAAAGTTGGGCATATCAGAAATTAACTACACCTATATGGAGAAGTTGTGCCTTGCGATGGTATTTGCGACCAAAAAGTTCAGATACTACATTCTTTATGAGAGGGTGGTTTTTTATACAAAGGCGGAAGGGCTTCGATTATTGTTGAATGAGTTACAGCCGCCTGACCGTTTAGCAAAGTGGTTAATCACTTTGCAAGAATTTGATTATGAGATTAAGAGCAAGCCGCCAAAGCTTCGGGGCATTGTAGAGTTCCTTGTGGATTTCAGAGAGCCAAAAGAGGTCTTGGCTGAAGGAAGTGACATGGAGACTTTGTTCAAGATTGATACGACGTCTATTCCCTCTTGGTATGCTGCTATAACACACTATCTTTCTACGGGAGAGACTGGAGCTGCTTTATCAAAATTGGAGAAGAGGAAGATTAAAGAGCAGGCATTGAAATTTTCCTTGATCGCAGGCACATTATATCAGTAGGGTGTTGATGATATCTAAAGCAGATGTGTGATGCCTGACAAGGTTCCCTTTATTTTGGAAATGTGCCATGACTCCGCTTGTGGAGGGCACTTTGCTGGGCCGTTAATGGCACAGAAAGCTTTAAGAGTTGGATATTGGTAGCCATCCATCTTCCAAGATTCCTTTGAGTATGTCAAGAGATGTGATACCTATCAAAGGCATGACAGCAGAGAGAATAGAAAGCATCCACTTATGCCTATTATGACTATCCTTGCATTTGAGAAGTGGGGCATTGATTTTGTGGGTCCTATCACCCCGTCATCTACTATTCAGAAGAGGTACATTATAGTAGCAACTGATTACTTTATAAAGTGGTCAGAAGAACAGGCGATGAGGCATGACAATTCAAAAGAGACTGCCAATTTCCTACTTGAGCAAATCATCTGCCGATTTAGTCCACCAAAGAAAATAGTATCGGACTGTGGAACTCACTTTTTAAATAAAGTGATTAAAAGTCTGACTGAATCTTGGAAAATCAAGCATAACAAGATGACCCTCTATAATCCGCAATCAAGTGGACAAGTTGAAAGTACCAATAAGTAGCTTGTGGGTATCCTATCCAAGATAGTCTTAAAAAAGAAGCACGACTGGGATACAAAATTATATGTGGTGGTTTGGGCATATAATACGACGTTTAAACGAGCCACTGGCCACATCCCATTCAAATTAGTTTATGGGGAGGAGTGTGTCTTGCCCTTAGAAATTAAGTTTCCGACCATTAGATTCGCAATCAATCATTCTCTGGGTGATGAAGATGCCCTATTTGAGCAGTTTATGACTATAGCCCACTTGGACGAGCTTAAATTGCAGAGTTTGTTGCACCAAGATGCAGCTAAACGTTGGATGAAGCGCTTACATGATCTAAAAGCGAAGAGGTATACCTTTAAGAAGGGGCAGTTAGTTTTATATTACAATGCGCATAGGGAGCTATTTCTAGGAAAGTTGGAACCTTGACGGGATGGCCCTTACAAGATAGTTCAGATAGGTAAAAATAAGTACACAGTTCTATTAGCTAATCTACAAGGGGTGGAATTAAGAATAAGGGTAATATTGATAAGATTAAACCTTATTATTTCTAAATATGCTAATGCACTAAATGCATTGCAGGTCCATGCTGGGGCTGATTGGAGACCTGCAGGGGAGCTTAAATTGGTTGATGGGGCAATTCATCCCTTATTTGGAGCACCCATATCTCAAGCAAAGATATCATCAGGGGGGCTTATCTGGTGAAGCAAGGGATATAAAGTGGTTGAGCAAGAAGACGGTACCTTTGTGTGGGAAATTAAAGTTTTCTACCATCACTGCTTACAAATCTTGACAAGCATCCTTGTTGAGTTTAATGAAGAAGGTGCAATGGAGCCATCAATTCATCTTCTAAATATGTTGAACTTTGACTATCACAATTAAGAATAGTGTAAACCCATTATGGACGTACACATTATACTTTGATGGAGCATCGAGGGGCCCTAATAGAAAAGGAAGTATTGGAGTAGTTATCCGAGATCCCCGACGTAGAGTTACAATGAAATTAGCTGCTTACCTCGGGGTAGGATTATTAATAACATGGCCGAGAATAAAGCTCTGATTATGGGACTGAATATTGCTAAGAAAGGTGGCATTAGGTGGTTGTTAATAAAAGGGGATTTGCAGCTGATTTTATATCAACTCAATGGGACATATACAATCCGGAATCGTCTCCTTCGTATGTATCATCACACTGCTATAACCCTACTTGATGAATTTGAGAGCATATCTCTTCAGCTGATTCCACGTTATTGGAATCAGTTTGCGGATTCATTAGCTAATTTTGCTTATGAAGAGGACCTCTTTTTCAACTATGGTCCTAGTCAAGATGTTGCTATTGATAATGAGACAGGACCTGCTCGCTTGTGGGGAATGTTATCAGACCACACATTATATGGCAAGCAATGGTTGATATGGGTAATGCAAAGAGTAGCCGATACCCATCTACCACTATTATCTTGGACCCATAGGTTGATCAAAAGACATGTTATGCGTACGCCTCTTGCTATATATGCAGGAGGTATGGGCCATAATTTGATGCATTTAGTTTAGGGCTGAGAGCCCTATTTTTCCCCTTGGAATGGAGTGTATTTGCGTATATTTACCTTCTTCCAAGGAGGGATCTCTATGAGCTATTTTGTTTGATTCCGTTAGGCCATGAGGGCCAGTTGCTTTAAGTAGTTAATGTTTGATTTCTTTAGGCCAAGAGGGCCAGTTATTTTAAGGCTTTAATAATCTATCTCTTTAGGCCAAGAGGTCCAATCAGTTTGCAGTGAAATGTGCTATTTCTTTAGGCCAAGAGGGCCCTATCTCTATTTGGTGCAGGTACGTTTAATGCTTTGTTGTTTTAGTGATTGCACCATACAAGTTGACGAAGTCGTTGGAGGGAGTCTTTGCTGCGAACCAACTTCTTATGGCCATTCCAAGTGGTTTCGTTCCCTTTTCGAGTTTTTCCCTTAAGCAATTAACGATATATGTGTAGGTGAGTGTTTTCTTTCTTGTTGGGGACCGGCAATCAAGGCATGAAGTCCTAGGTCTAGGCTCTGTATGTCTGGGGGAGGTCTGAGTAGTCATTGCCTCCTGCAAGACATTGTCATGCATTGAAAGACCTGTTTTAGATGGGAGTTCTAGTGGAACTGTTTTGCTGACCTGCTAGGCGGCCATTCTAGGAGTTCTTGTTAGTTGTGAGGCAGTTAGAGAAGCCTACTAAAATAATGATGGAAAGAGACAAAATCCTAAAGATATGAAAGACGATATATAAATATACGAAGGTGTGTAAAAAGGGGGTTTTACCCCTATAAAAATAGAAAAGAAAAGAAAGAAAAATCCTTGAGCAGTCGTTCATCACCTTGCGAAGGCCTGGTAGGTTTCTGGGGATGAGTAAAGCCCGGGGCCGATGCCTTGTCTTCCTTGGGGTGACATCTTTCCATAAAAGAAGAAAATAAAAGAAGGTTGGAGCGAAAATAAAAGTGAGCATTAGAAAAGGATTAAGTGTCGCCTTGCAAGGGCTTGGTAGGTTCTTGGGTACCGAGACGGGACTTGAGGCCGATGCCCTGTTCTCCTTGGGTCACTACGCTCAGCTCCCTCCTTTTTACACATCCGAGTATGGAAAAATAACAGCTTAAAAGAAAAAACTGTGCTAAAAGAAAATATTTCTTAATCAGCCTATAGGAGTTCTGGCCTAATAGAAGCTCCTAGTTGAGTTGTCCTTAGTTAGGTAGGTAGTTCAGACCACCACTTAGGATGACCTCTTTGATCTTTCTTTTTAGCTTGACTATGTTGGAGTAGTTGGTTAGTGACTAGCTTCGGGCCTTCTATCAGATTATGCTGGGTCTACTCCTCCTAGATTTCATGCCTTGGTTTTGTCAAGGGGTAGGGTATGAGCTGTGTTGTGTTGTATTGTGTATTTTTTGTATCAGCTTGATACTCCTTTTTGTTGTTTATGTGCATATCTATTCATGGGATTCGATGGGCTGAGTCGCCCTATCCCATGGTCGCCAATGACAGATGATTTTTTATGCCAAGAAGTGCTTAAAAATATCCAAAAATTACGAATATCAGGGGAAAAATAGACTTCATCGAAGGCGTTGATGGCAATTAGTGCGATTTTAAGCGACAAGTCCCTAAAGCGCTAGTGCTTATTTTCATCGAAATCAAACAGTGGCGGATAGCCGAGTTGGATCTCCATTCCGATGTTGTTTGATCCCCCATTTAATCCTTGCAAGGTTTGGGTTTGTGAAGCAGCTACTAGATCTAGAAGCCAACAAGAGCATCACGGGGCCCAACTTTGTAGATTTCAATGCCACGGAGCTACCCGTCCAGACGGATCTCAAATCCGATGTCATTTGCCCCTCCAAAAGCGAAAAAACCACTTGCCAGAAGTATGAAAGCAAAATGCATCAACTAGATAATTGGGGATTAAGCCTTAAAGCTCTAATTAAAGAGCCAAAATGCTCACGAAATGAAATGATGGGGGGGGGGGGGGGGGGGAGCGTCAGTTCTTTGCACCCCATTTTCCCCCCCTTCATCATCATTTTCTGATCAGGAGAATGGAGAGGAGCCCTCCTGGCCCTAAGATGCTTCTATCCTTCGCCCTCCATCACCATAAACGGATTGAGGAATGATGCACTGAGTCAAGAGATCAAAAACCAGTATTTCTCTCTCCTCCCTCTCTCTCCTATATAGAGGTCATTCATGTGCAGGAAATCAAGAAGAAGTGGGGCTGAAGAATGCTTGGCTAAAGAATGCTTGTCCAACTATGATCGGATTGCTTCAAGATAAAGAGAAGGCTGAGAAAAGAGGTTCAGCACTGAAGAATGGTTGTTGGTTGGTCTATGGGCTGCCCAGAATAATTATTAAAAAATCCGCAATACGCAAGACACGTGGTATGCTCCAATTTTATGAAAAAATTTACTTGTTTTTGTTGTTTCATGGTCCAAATGTTGTTCATATGCAACGAATTTTTGTTTGAACCTTGTTTGACTCATTTTTTAGGGCTATAACTACAGAAATATAGAACCCGTAATGATTTAGAGCCGTTATTAATTCTTTAAAACCCGTAAAATGTCAAATTTTAATGAAAATTAGTGGTTTTTTTCTATTTTGAGTTGGAGAAAAGGAGTGGAAATGGAAAAAAATTCAGAGAAAATGTTAAGTTTCCATCAAAAGAATAAGCAAATACAAATAAATTAGAAAATACCTATTTTTCATGAATAATAAATAGAGAAAAATAGCAAAAAATAGAGAAATTTGGAGTTTTTTTGCTCAAAAAATATGAAAAAATAAGATTTATGTGTGTGAATGTTTGGTGGGGTTAAAGCATGAGGTTAAGCCTCAGTTTTGCCTTGTACTTTGTGTTATAGTACGTGTTTATTGTTTTCTACATACAAAAATGATACAAAACAACCATTTACACCTTTGCACCGCAGCAACACCTAAACGGTTAGGGGGAATGAAGTTTGTGCGACGATCTAATTGTTGAAAATATACAAATTCTGATTTCCCTCTTTGTGCATAGAATTTAGGGATCATTCCATAATTAAATATAGGTGACTAGTAGCACATAAGTTTTGGTGCTAGTCCCTAGAGCAGGGCAGCACATAACGCTTAATTAAAATTCATGAAAGGGATATTTTCCACATCTCACATGGCTAGTTTTTTAATCATAAAATGGTTGTGCACAATTTCCATACACCTTGCATCAAGCATGCCATATGGTATCTCTTGGAATGCATTGCAATTGATTGATAAACTTTGACCAATGTTGAGAGAACAGGAAACCTAAGCTGTAGGGTTAGATGGGTGCTTCTGTTGGGGAAAAGTTTTGTGAGGCAAATCAAAATCTCCTAGAATGCTAAATTATGAAAGAGTGAAGTTTGTGTGAATGTTATATGTGTCAGCGACGCATCGAGGGGCCAATCCCCGAGGTGTAGAAGAGTCGTAGTGGAGCCGTGGTAATCACCCGAGAGGTGCTTCCCTATTTGTGTATTACGAGGCATTATGCCTATATGTTATGTGATCTCCCTCTGAGGATAAGGGAAGGTGAACATTGGACTATATATTGGATAAAAATGCAAAATCCCCATAAGCATTTAGTGCAAAGTGAGTTCTAGATGCTCTTGGCCCATGAGGCCGTATGGTGGGGTTGTCTGTTGTATGCATGAGGTTCGGCTAGAGCCATATCCAGTGCCGGCCCATTTTAGGTCCCATCATGTTGCAAATGTGGAATGCTATACGGACTTTAGGGTGATAAGGTTTGTAGGACATCCTAGTTCTTGAGTTTTGCTAGGAAGGCCATGGATTTTACGAACAGACTGTCAAGTTGATATACCCACTGGTCGAGTGATTCTAGGTCGAGGTGCCCATCATATAATAGTAGATGCTTATCCAGAGTGAGAGAGCTCCTTTATCCTCCACTAAACTTGAAACAGTAGATGATCCATCTAATAGTGAGATGTCATTGAGCGATGGATCTAAGGAAGGGTCCACTACAGAGAATATTTATCAGATAACTTTGAATGAGTTGATAGAGCCTCATGATCGAATAAGAGACGCGAATGTTGAGTTGGACCTTGGTATGCCTAATGATTCGCAGCCAATAAAATTGGGTTCTATGCTCACTTCAGAAGAGAGAGAGGACTATGTGTCCCTGATTCAGGAGTTCCGCGACATCTTTGCTTGGGAACTAAGGGATATTCCTCCCAATTTAGCTGTGCATACTATTCCTGTAAAGGAAGGTACATGCCCCGTACATCAGAAAGTAAGCCATATGCCTTTTGAATTAATGGATGGGTTGTTTGAGGAACTACAGAAGTTGTGAAAAGTGAGTTTGATCTTCCCTGTTGAGCATATAAAATGGTGCCCACCAGTTGTGATCAAGAAGAAGAATAATAATCAAATCTGGCTTTTCGTAGATTTTAGAGAGTTGAATAAGCAAACTGTTAAAGATTACTACCCATTTTCATTTATTGACCAAATTTTGGATCAACTAGTGTGGGTAGGAAAATCTATTCATTTATGGACTGCTTTGCACGGTATAACCAAATGCCGATTGCTGAGCAAGTCAAGCTAAAAACGACGTTTATTACTGTCTTCGATACCTTTGCATGCCATGTGATGGCATTTGGGTTATGTAATGCACCACGTTCATGGCAGAGAACAGCCGACAAGACCTTTGGTGACATTTACCCTGAGGAATTAAAAGTATTCATTGACGATCTGGGGGTAGCCACTGCATAAGGGATAGATAGTTAATTATCTTACGGAAGTGTTTTCAGCGTTGCAGACAATTCTGCATAGCTCTCAACCCACGGAAGTGCATCTTCGGAGTCCCTTATGGGCTCTTGTTAGGCCATGTGGTCAGTTCCATAGGGATTGGGACTGCTCCTGAAAAGATCAATGTCATAGTCGCCATGAGTCCACCGCATACTCCAAAGGTAGTGCATAGCTTTCTCTCATCGGTAGGGTATTATCGGAGGTATATCAATGCCTTGGCAGAAAGAACATTGCCAATGACAAACCTGTTGTCCTTTAATTGTCAGTTTTCATGGAGTGATGCTTGCAAAGTATCTTTTGACAATGTAAAGCAGAAGCTTACCAAAGCAGCGGTTTTAAAAGCATCTAAAAGGGGTGAAATGCTCTATATATTTTTAGCAGCAACTATGTATAGTATCAGCTATTAATTGGCCCAAATTTGGGAGGAAAAGTGGTACCATCCAATAGCTTTTGCTAGTCGGAAGTTGGGCATATCGAACTACACCTATATGGAGAAGTTGTGCCTTGAGATGGTATTTGCGACCAAGAAGTTCAGGCACTACATTCTTTATGAGAGGCTGGTTTTTTATACGAAGGGAGAAGGGCTTCGTTTGTTGTTGAATAAATTATAGCCACCTGATCGTTTAGCAAAGTGGTTAATCACTTTGCAGGAGTTTGATTATGAGATTAGGAGCAAGCCGTCAAAGCTTCAGGGCATTGTCGAGTGTCTTCTGGATTTCGAAGAGCCAAAAGAGGTCGTGGTGGCTGAAGGAAGTGACATGAAAATATTGTTTAAGATTGATACGGCATCTATTCCCTCTTGATATGCTGCTATAACATACTATCTTTCTATGAGAGAGACTAGAGCTACTCTATCAAAACCCGAGAAGAGGAAGATTAAACAGCAGGCATTGAAATTTTCCTTGATCGCAGGGATATTATATCGGAAAGGTCTTGATGATATCTATCATCGATGTGTGATGCATGACGAGGTTTCCTTTATTTTGGAAGAATACCATGACTTTGCTTGTGGAGGGCACTTTGCTGGGCGGTTGATGGCACAAAAGGCTTTATGAGCTGGTTATTGGTGGCCGTCCATCTTCCAGGAATCATTCGACTATGTTAAGAGATGTGATACATGTCAAAGACATGATAGTCGAGAGAATAGGAAGCGTCCACTTATGCCTATTATGGCTATCCTTCCATTTGAGAAGTGGGGCATCAATTTTGTGGGACCTATTACCCCATCGTCTACTACTCAGAAAAGATACATTATAGTAGAAACTTATTAGTTTACAATGTGGTCAAAAGCACGAGCGATGAGGCAGGACAATGCAAAAGAGACTGCTAGTCTCCTACTTGAGCAGATCATCTACTATTTCGATCCCCCAAAGGAAATAGTATCGGACCCTGGAACTCACTTTTTGAGTAAGGTCATTAGAAGCCTGAATGAAACATGGGATATTAAGCATAATAAGAGGACCCCCTATAATCTGCAAGCTAGTGGACAGGTTGAAAGTACCAATAAGCAGATTGTGGGTATCTTATCCAAGATAGTCTTTGAGAAGAAACGAGACTAGGATACAAAATTATATGTGGCGGTTTGGGTGTATAATACGACGTTTAAACGAGCCACTGGACACACCCCATTCAAATTAGTTTACGGGGAGAAGTGTGTCTTGCCCTTAGAAATTGAGTTGCCGACCATAAGATTTGCAATCAATCATTCTTTGGGTGATGAAGGAGCGATTTACGACTATAGCCCACTTGGACGAGCTCAAATTGCAAAGTTTGTTACACCAAGAGGTAGCTAAACATCGGATGAAGCGGTTGGATGATCTAAAGGCAAAGATGTATACCTTTAAAAAATGGCAATTAGTTCTATATTACGATGCACTTAGTGAGCTATTTCCAGGAAAGCTAGAACATTGCTGGGATGGCCCTTACAAGATAGTTTGGATAGGTAAAAATAAGTCCATGGTTTTATTAGCTGATCTTCAAGGAGTTGAATTTAAGAATAAGGTTAATCTTAATAAGATTAAACCTTATTATTTCTAAATATGCTAACGCGCTAAATGCATTGCAGGTCCATGCTGGGGCTGATTTGAGACCTGCAAGAGAGCTTAAACTGGTTGATGGGGTGGTTAATCCCTTATTTGGAGCACCCATATCTAGAGCAAAGATATCATCAGGGGAGGCTTATTTGGTGGAGCAAGGGATACAAAGTAGTTGAGCAAGAGGACGGTACCTTTGTGTGGGAGATTAAAGTTTCTACCATCACTATTTACAAATCTTAACAAGCATCCTTGTTGAGTTTAATGCAAAAGGTGGGATGGAGCCGTCAGTTCATCCTCTAAATATGTTGAATTTTTTATTATCATACTTATGAATAGAGGAGTTCGTGATGGTTGGCTATGTAAACCCATTGTGGATGTACAAGTTATATTTTGATGGAGCGTCTAGGGGGCCTAATCAGAAAGGGAGTGTTGGAGTAGTCATCCGAGATCCCCGACGTAGAGTTACAATGAAATTAGCTGCTTATCTCGGGGTGGGATTATAACAACATGGCGGAGTACAAAGCCTTGATTATGGGATTGAATATTGCCATAAAAGGTGGCATTAGGCAGTTGTTAGTAAAGGGGATTCCTAGCTGATCTTAAATCAACTTAATGGGATATATACAGTCCCAAATCCTCTCCTTCGTATGCATCATTGAATTGCTATAACCCTACTTGATGAATTTGAGAGCATATCTCTTCAGCTCATTCCACGTTATTGGAATTAGTTTGTGGATTCATTACCAGCCAATTTTGCTTATGAGGAGGATCTCTTTTTCAACTGTGATCCTTGTCCGAATGTTGTTATTGATGATGAGACGGGATCTGGTCACTTGTGGGGAATGTTATCAGACCATGCGTTATATGGCAGGCGATGGTTGATATGGGTAATGAGAAGACTAGCAGAGACCCATCTACTACTATTATCTTGGAACCCTAGGTTGATTCAACGACATGTGATGTGTACATCTCTTGTTGCATATGCAGGAGGTATGGGTCATAACTTGATGCATTTAGTTTAGGGCTGAGCGCCTGTCTTTCCCCTTGGAGTGGAGCGTGTGTTTGTATATCTGCCTTCTTTCATGGAGGGATCTATATGAGCAAGTTTTCTTGATTTCTTTAGGCCAAGAGGGCCAGTTGTTTTCAAGTTTTAATGATCTATTTCCTTAGGCGAGGAGGGCTAGCTACTTTAAAAGTTCGTAATGTCTATTTTCTTTAGGCCAAGGGGGCCAGCTAGTTTGCAGTGCAATGTGCTATTTCTTTAGGCTAAGAGGGCCATTTGTCTGTTTGGTGCGGGTATAGTTAATGGTTTTTTGTTGTAGTGATTGCATCATACAGGTTAACGAAGTCACTAAAGGGAGCCTTTGCTGCGAAGGAGCTTCCTATGGCCATTCCAAGTGGTTTTGTCCCTTTTTCCGAGTCGTTTTCCTTAAGCAATTAATGATATATGTGTGTGTAAGGGTTACTTTCCTTTGTTTGGTGGGGACCGGCAATCGAGGCATGAAGTCCCAGGTTTCCCTTAAGCAATTAATGATATATGTGTGTAAGGGTTACTTTCCTTTATTTGGTGGGGACCTGCAATCGAGGCATGAAGTCCCAGGTTTAGGCTCTGTATGTTTGGGGGAGGCATGAGTAGTCATTGCCTCCTGCAAGGCATTGTTAGGCATTGAAAGACTTATTTTAGCTGGGAATTCCAGTGACCCTTTTTTGCTGACCTGCTAGGCGGCCGTGCTAGGAGTTCCTGTTCGTTGTGAGGCAGTTACCGAAGCCTACTAAAATAATGATGGAAAGCAACAAAACCCTAAATATCTGAAAGAAAATATATGAATATACGGAGGTGTGTAAAAAGGGGTTCTAATTGTTGAGATATCGAGCTCCACTCGTGATATGCCAGGGTGACCATTGTGCATTTATGTCATCGACGTGTCAGTTGCAGATGCGGTTGGTACACCGCCCATGAATAATAGCTACATGATAGCTATCCTTATCTACTCTAGTTCATGCCTCAGTTAATATGCCACCTTAGTTAGTTGAGTTTGGTTTGAGACCCATATATAGGGTTCTTCTATTTCTTTGTATGAGAGTTCTTTTTGGCTTACACAACTAAGAAGAGGAAAACTGTTTTCAGCCTCCACCCTTGTGTGTATTCCCCCATTGTGCAAGTAAGAAAGCTACAAGTGAGACTCCTTCCTTCTCTCCCACAATCTTGACATGGTATCAGAGCCTTGTTCATAGTAAGGAGCTCAAGAAAGCAAGCCAAGCTCGCGGTGTTCTGGTAAGAGGAGCAGTGTTGCTTTCATTTTCTGTTTTGGGAGCAGTTTTAGTATCAGCTATTGTTTGGCCCAAATTTGGGAGGAAAAGTGGTACCATCCAATAGCTTTTGCTAGTCGGAAGTTGGGCATATCAAACTACACCTATATGGAGAAGTTGTGCCTTGAGATGGTATTTGCGACCAAGAAGTTCATGCACTACATTCTTTATGAGAGGCTGGTTTTTTATACGAAGGGAGAAGGGCTTCGTTTGTTGTTGAATAAATTATAGCCACCTGATCGTTTAGCAAAGTGGTTAATCACTTTGCAGGAGTTTGATTACGAGATTAGGAGCAAGCCGCCAAAGCTTTAGGGCATTGTCGAGTGTCTTGTGGATTTAGCCCTTGGTGACCCTATTTTTTTGATTTGAGGCCATTTCGGGGCCTGTTTTGGAGGCGGAACTTTTCTGCACGCACTCAGGAAAAGGCCCAGTTTTATGCTGTGCAACCACTGTTCTACAGGTCGGTGAAAAGTTACTGTAGAAATTACATCGTATGCCTGTGCGCAGAGACATTGGGAGTTACAGAATCATCCTTGTTGCCTGTTGATGCAAAATCGTCACTAGGATGTGGTCAAATACCACTTTCGTCAGTTTCGCAGATTTGCCCTTGTGAGGCTGAAGCTGTGTTTTGTGCAGTGACATAATTTTTTGCAGTGTTTGTAATGGCGTCTGATTCTCTCTCACAGATTGTCACTGAAAAGCTTGACAAGAACAACTTCCAAGCATGGAAGTTTAGAATGGAAATTTTTTGCAGTGTTCTGTAATGGTGTCTGATTCTCTCTCACAGATTGTCACTGAAAAGCTTGACAATAACAACTTCCAAGCATGGAAGTTTAGAATGACGAATTTCCTTATGGGAAAAGGATATTGGGAATTTGTTGCAGGAAATGAAGAAGAACCAGTTCTTCCTGATGTTCCCAATCAACAGCAAATGCAGGCATTTAAAGCATGGCATGAGAGAGCCAGGAAAGTTATGTATTGGCTGTCTATCAGCATTTCAGACTCTATGATTGTGCATATTCAGGATGCAAGTACGCCAAAGGAGGCATGGGATACTTTGTCTAAAATGTATAGCACAAATACGCAAGCCAGGAAAATGCAGCTCAAGCAAGAGTTGCATAATGTGCAAAGAGAAAATATGAGCATCAATGACTACCACATGAAGGTGAAGAAGATTGCAGATGCACTTGCTTCCATTGGGTCACCAGTGGAAGATGATGATTTAGTTTCTGTGACCTTGAATGGTCTAGGAAAGGATTATGCACAAATCCAAACATCCATTTCCGTCCGTGAAAGATTTCTTGATTTTGAGGAGTTGATTGCTCTTCTAATTTCTGAGGAGCAGAGAAATGGTGGTGCATCTTCTTCAGGAGGAACTTCAAAAGAAGCTGTCTTCTACTTAAATACTGGAAGAGGTAGAGGCAGAGGTAGAGGAGGCCAATCTGGAGGCTGTGGTAGAAATCAGAATATGCATCAAACTCAAGAAAACCAGTCTTATGGAGGAGGATGTAACGTGTCCACTGGAACCCTCTAGGACACGTCTTAGCAGTCCATCGGAAAGGTTGTCTAGAAAACTCCACCCGGCACTCCCATGGAATGTTGCGGGTTTTGTCATCTAGGGCTTTCCGCGTCTGCCACGTAACGGAAGCGTCCTGGCCGTTTCCCACTTAGGATCGGCTGGAATTGTTGGTCATTTACTAACAACGACTAGCGTCAGACCTGATCGAACTACTTTACGCAGAAGCGCCCGGCCCGAAGCGGATTCATGCTGCTCTTGGTTCAAGGAGAATGGGAAACGAGCGGGAAGCAAGGCTCGACCTCTCTGCCACAAGGCATAGTCCCATTCTGTTCCCCTAAAACAGCGTGAGTCGGGTAATAGTTAACTCTAAGTCATCGTTCTCGTCACCTGTTTCGGTGATGACGATCCTCCTCTGTTCATTGAAGACTTTGAGAAAAGTTCCCGGCTAACCGGGACCACCCGTCCATAGGACGGACCCATGGTCCATCCTCCGCACTTTCCTCGGTTTGTTTTAGTTATGTAATTACCTACCACATTAGTTTGACATATACAAACAGCTTCCTTGATTAACCCTGTTAAGCACTGGTTCCTTCACGTAATCTTATCACAGGATATAAAGAAAACAATGCCAAACAACTCCTTTATTATCATTATATCCTTTTATCTTTGAAATACAAGGAGTTCCCGCCCGTAGGCGTATTCATAATCCGCCCGAAGGCTATCCAGTAATCCTTCCTGTGATTACTATCCCAAGTTTCCACCCGTAGACTAGTATGCGGGCCTCGAGATCCAATCCCGAGTCACGTTAGTCTCTTGTGCAGGGCCCGGAAGGCGAGGGATTTACAGCCAGAGCCCCCCCTGGCACCCAAGCGTCCTCCTGCTCCAAGCAGAACTCAACGGAGAGACCTCTCACGGCGGGTTCGGTCCACGTTCCCGGCGCGGTTCACAACCCCCTTGGTTAGGGTTAGGCAGGCAGTCGGGGGTAACTGAAGCTGCCACTCCCTTCAGGTCAGGCCTTCAACCTGAAGTATTTAGATATATTCTCATCCTTTAGTTCATTGAGCAAACAATGCAAATAGTCCTTTCTAAACTGTTACAAGCACAATCAATTTCAGTGGTCTTTTAGCTGGCAACTGTTAAGGAGTGACTCCTTTTCTCCGAATGCAACCCGCATTCGATCCGGAATCAATTCCAACTTGGCAAGATTCCTATCATTCTTGGTTTAGGGTCATACCCTTCCAATACATTAGGTTTATTGTGGCAGGATCCAGCGACCATGTCGCTTTAGTTTATTGTCGGTCATTTGCTTCAAGGCAAATACTTAACTTTCCTTTTCCTTGGCAACTTATCCCAAAAAAAAGTGGATAACAGGATGATTACTCATCCTCAATAAATTAACTTCCTTCAATAACTTGTCAACCTCATTTCGAGAGATGACAAAACTCTTTGCGGACAATTCCAAATCTATACAATATTGCAGCTTTGTGCACAAGTATTGCATCTATTCCACGGAATCCTTCTATCCATCTCTTAGCGTTCCGATCACGGAATTTAACCCTAGGATTTTGGGATATCCTCCAGTCATTTCTAATTAGGTTTGGCTCATGATTCTAGATTATGCAACTCCTCGGAGTTCCTTCATTAAGATGACTGATCCTTAGGATAAAACCTTAGATCCTTTCATGCATAAACAACCACTCGCTTCGACATTTTGTGAATGCGTGTGAGATCCTTAGACTCACAGTTTTTTTGTCTTAAGCGGGGTCGAATTATCCTTGCACTAAATCCTAGTTATCTCTTAGGATTCCTATCATATTGACTCAGTCATGTTTATACGAATCCTTGATGTTTATATTACCTAGTCAATTCAATTATGCTTGTTCTGCGACAAGAATGATCCTTCTAGGGTGATAAACCAAATCTAACGGGATCCAATTCGCGTAAACATGCGATTGATTGCCGTTTCCTTGGTGAGGTAAAATTACTTGCTAATCTGTACGCTAACGTTCCTAATTAATCAAGCCTATACTTTGTAGTCTATGCTCTCGAAACTTATGCATTGGCGAATCATACAATCTTTCCTTGGTGCACGATAATTTGGTTACTAACTTTTCCTAGGACCTCCTACTAGGTCTTACATCAATAGTCGTACCTACAACCTTGTTGCTTATCCTTTTTCATCCTATGCTTTACACCTAATTACTGTTCTTAATGATTGACCTTTTTCTCATGACGACTACGCAATTTCTAACATTCTCCTAGCCACGAAGTCGTTGGTGAAACACAAGCGAAACTAGTGTTATTCTATTCCATCCTATAACTATTTTGCAAGTCATACGTTCACTTTAGTACCCTATTAATTCTTTCCGAATGAAACCTTATGGCGCTAACCTTTTCCTATGAAATCATTACGAGAGGTATATTACCTAATGTGCAGTATACGCTTAATCTACCATATCTAGGATGACAAATAATGCACATATAAATTCCGTTTCCTTGCTTAGGATTAGATTCCTTACCTTGATAAGGTACCAACTACATGCATCTAACCCTTTAATCGTTCAATCTTTCATAATGTTCAAAAGATGCATTTCTTTCAATTTCCATATGCAAACTAAACGTAAAAGTGCAATTTCCTTTCTAAGCGCGCCTAATCATTTCCTTATGCGGAATTAACACGGAAGAACCTGGACTTGTGGAGTCGGGGTGATGTCCACTTGCACATTCGGAGTCGAGCCTCCCGCGGTTGCCTCTTGGGATCTTTTTGGAGCCATTGCACACGTAGGTTAGGTTTCTGAACTCGCTTTCGTCGCCTATGGATTGTTTTGCTTTGACATGCAACCTTCCGGCCTTTGCCTTTCCTCGTAGGCGGAAGATCCTTTTACGGTAGGTCGCTTGCGGAGAAGGGCCTTAAAAGACTTCGCGGGACCCTTTCCGTCGGTCTAGTGGGATCCTTATGGCCCCTCTTCAGTTCTCGGAAAAGGGGTGTCAATGGACCTTCTTCGAAATTGTGGAGGGAAGGGTATTTCGGGACGGTGGTGGGAAAGGGCCTTTGGAAATGGGTGGAAAAGGGGTCGTGGGAAGGGGGCTTAGTGAGGCCCCCTATGGAAGCTTCTAAGGAAGCTTCCAGAGAAGCTTCTGAGCTTCTCAGCTCCACGTGGCAAAAAGGGGGTCGTGATAGCGTGGCGGCGGCACAAATCTGCCAGCGGACAGGGCGGGAGTGATGGCGGCTGCGGACAGGCTGGCGGCGGCAGCTACAGCAACTGGCGGGGTGCTGGCGGCGACCAGCAAGGTGGCGAGCCTTCACGGCTTCCCTCTCTCCTTCACGTCCCGACGGCCCTCTCCCTCAGCAACTCCTCTCACACAGTTTCTCCTCCCCCCTCTTCTCCGCACACCCCCTTGATGGGGGTGTTTTTATAGCCTTGGGGGTGGGGAAGGGGGTCTCCACCCACGTGGGGAACTCCCCCATGCAAACCCCCACTTTGCCATTCTCCCCCCACACACTCCCTTTCCTCCAGCCATGCATCGGCTGGGGGAAGGGATAAACATAAAAAAATTTGCATTTATTTAATTAAATTGCCCCTCCCAAGAGGGTGTTTCCGTGCGGCTTGCGGTTTTGAACACCCAGTTCGATTTACCATTCGCAGAGGACCCTATTTCCCGCATGCGGCTCACACATTACGCGGCCAATAATTTAAATGCGAGAGATACCCTTTGCACAGGGTTTGCACGGCGTGCGGGAAGTAATATTTACGGTACGGTACATGGAAATATTACATTCTCTCCCCCTTAGAAGAATCGAGATGTCCTCATCTCGAGATAAACTGGGGATATTGAAGATTGAGAGAGCTTTCATCCATCCAGGTAGCATCCTCTTCGGGGTAATCTTTCCACTGGATGAGGCATTCTCTCAAGGTTCTAGATCTCAACTGTCTCTCCCTGACATCTAAAATCTTTTCCGACCTTAGTTCAAGGATTCCTTGACTAGGCATTACAACTTGTTGGTCATTGAGTACATGATTTGGGTTGGGTACATACTTTTTCAAGAGACTAATATGGAATACATTGTGAACTTTTAGGTTATCCGGAAGTTGCAATTTATAAGCATTGGGTCCTAGGCATTTGAGGATTTTATACAGTCCACAGTACCTTGGACTTAGCTTCTTGCATTTACCTAGAGATAAAGAACTCTTCTTGGGGCGTACACGAATGAAGACCATGTCTCCTTCTTCGAAGATCCTCTCTTGGCGCTTCAAATCCGCATATGCCTTTTGCCTATCTTTGGTTGCTTGTATGTCTTGTCTTATTGACCTTATTTGATCATCCATGTCCTCCAACATTTGTCTTGAGGCTTCCACTCTCAGGGTAGGATCTGAAAAATTTAGAGGACTTCGACAATCATGACCATACAATGCCTGAAAAGGAGTCATTTGAATGCTCTGTTGATAAGAAGCATTGTAGGCAAATTCTACTAATGGTAAGTATTGAATCCACCTCTTTGGCTCTCGACAGCAGTAAGCCCTAAGAATATCCTCAATGATTTGGTTTACCCGTTCTATTTGTCCATCTGTTTGGGGATGGTAGGCAATGCTAAAACAGAGTTGAGTCCCAATAGCTTCAAAGATAGCTCTCCAGAAGTGAGAAGTGAAAAGAGAATCTCGATCGCTAATGATCCTTGGTAGATATTTCTTTTATCATCGCTTGGTAGGCTAAGTCATGGCATGATTCCTCTCTAGCTAGTTCGAGTATAGGGTTGCTTGGCATAGATACTTTAGTAGCCAGAGATCTGGCCGTTGATGGATTCTGCAAGATTAGAGAGTTTAGGAATGCCTTGCGACTGAGTGCGTCGGCAACCACATTCTCCTTTCCTGGCCGATACTTGATTTCAAAATCATATTCCTCCAATACTTCAATCCATCGACGTTGCCTCATGTTGAGCTCGTTCTGGGTGAAGATCCATTTGAGGCTCTTATGATCGGTTACTAGAGTAAACTTGTTACCCAATAGGTAGTGTCTCCAAAGCTTTAGAACATGGATTGACAGTTAATAACTCCAGATCATGAGTGGCATAATTCTTTTCGTGACTCTTCAATTTCCTTGAAGAATATGCTACTGGATGACCTTCCTGCATAAGAACACACCCCAATGCAAGAATGCTAGCATCAGTTACTACCTCGAACTCCTTATTGAGATCAGGAAGTCTCAGAATAGGTGCTGATACCAAACATTGCTTCAATTGATCGAAGGTATTTTTCTCGGGAGTTGACCATGTAATAGAAGTCTGCTTCTTTAGTAAGTCGGTAAGAGGTGCTGCAATCAAAGCATAGTTTTTGATAAAGACCCTATACCATCCTGTCAAGCCAAGAAAACTGCGTATCTCTTTGACAGATACTGGTATTGGCCATTCAAGCACATCTCTGACTTTGGCTGGATCTACTGATATTCCTTCTGACGATACTATGAATCCTAGATATTCAATCTGACGTTTGAAGAATGCACACTTCTTCATTTTTGCATACAGCTTATGAGACCTCATTGTCTCCAACACAATCCGTAGTTGGGGTTCATGATCTTCTTCCTGTTTAGAATAGACTAAAATGTCATCGAAGAAGACAAGCACGAAGTCATCAAGATATGGCCTAAAAATATCCTGCATTAACCTATTGAAGGTGGCAGGTGCATTTGTAAGGCCGAATGACATAACCAAGAATTCAAAGTGGCCATATCTCGTATTGAAGGCCGTTTTTGGAATATCCTCATCCTTGATCCTAATTTGATAGTAGCCTGACCTGAGATCAATTTTGGAGAAGATCTTTGCACCTTGAAGGCGATCAAGAAGCTCATCTATTCTAGGAATAGGGTACTTGTTCTTGACTGTTGATTGATTCAACCCACGGTAATCAATACATAGTCGAAGTGTACCATCTTTCTTTTTCTGGAATAGGACTGGAGCTCTCCATGGGGAACTGCTAGGTCTGATGTAGCCTTGGTCTAACAGTTGCTTGAGTTGCTCCTTCAACTCAATAGCCTCAGGAATGGACATTCTATAAGGTCTCTTTGCAATTGGCACAGTCCCGGGTATTAGCCCTATTTCATGATCAACTTCTCTTTGAAGTGGGCGTTTTGTTAACTCTTCAGAACTACGTCCTCGTATTCTTTTAGCCAAGACCAAATTACTTTTATCAATATTCATGTCAAGACAATCGTTGATTAAGAAGTTTTATTCCATTCATATCAGCATAGCCCTTTCGTGGTACAATTATTCCTTGGAGCGATGGAACAAGTTAATACATTAATTCGAGGAGAATAAGATATTATTGCATTCAGCTACAGGAACTGAGTAGTAGTACGGATTAGGGTCATCGATTTTCAGGAATCGATAGTTCATTGGAAGATTAGGGTATCTCTTCCTTCGATATCCATTGTTCTCACGACGCCCCAAAACCTTGATTCGGTCGGCAGGGATTCTTTGAATCACTTCCCCGTACACATACTTATTCTGGTTAACCCTTCGACCTCCGACCTGTAGGGTCGCGTTTGCATGAGCCTCAAAAAAGACGAACAGCCTTACGATCTTCAAATCCTCCATCCACTTGATTCTCTTCAAGTTAATTTGAAGGTACGCAGGTTGATAGGCAGTTATGTAATAGATCCCTGTAACACCCATCCATCTCCATTCCACGTACACAGGTGATGGATTGTAAATGCGATCTAGGATGTTCATCATCTCAACCCTTTGTCGATAATCCGTGGAATGCATCACGGTCATAAACATGATCCGGAACACCAAAAACTTATTCCATGCCTCGTAATTCTGCAAGACAGTATTGAGGATGAGAAAATGTTTGGACAGGAACAAATTCTTTACTTCACTTCTAATGAAATCTTATGAAAACAATTCCATTATAAGTCGGCTCTGATACCAACTGTAACGTGTCCACTGGAACCCTCTAGGACACGTCTTAGCAGTCCATCGGAAAGGTTGTCTAGAAAACTCCACCCGGCACTCCCATGGAATGTTGCGGGTTTTGTCATCTAGGGCTTTCCGCGTCTGCCACGTAATGGAAGCGTCCTGGCCGTTTCCCACTTAGGATCAGCTGGAATTGTTGGTCATTTACTAACAACGACTAGCGTCAGACCTGATCGAACTAATTTACGCAGAAGCGCCCGGTCCGAAGCGGATTCATGCTGCTCTTGGTTCAAGGAGAATGGGAAACGAGCGGGAAGCAAGGCTCGACCTCTCTGCCACAAGGCATAGTCCCATTCTGTTCCCCTAAAACAGCGTGAGTCGGGTAATAGTTAACTCTAAGTCATCGTTCTCGTCACCTGTTTCGGTGATGACGATCCTCCTCTGTTCATTGAAGACTTTGAGAAAAGTTCCCGGCTAACCGGGACCACCCGTCCATAGGACGGACCCATGGTCCATCCTCCGCACTTTCCTCGGTTTGTTTTAGTTATGTAATTACCTACCACATTAGTTTGACATATACAAACAGCTTCCTTGATTAACCCTGTTAAGCACTGGTTCCTTCACGTAATCTTATCACAGGACATAAAGAAAACAATGCCAAACAACTCCTTTATTATCATTATATCCTTTTATCTTTGAAATACAAGGAGTTCCCGCCCGTAGGCGTATTCATAATCCGCCCGAAGGCTATCCAGTAATCCTTCCTGTGATTACTATCCCAAGTTTCCGCCCGTAGACTAGTATGCGGGCCTCGAGATCCAATCCCGAGTCACGTTAGTCTCTTGTGCAGGGCCCGGAAGGCGAGGGATTTACAGCCAGAGCCCCCCCTGGCACCCAAGCGTCCTCCTGCTCCAAGCAGAACTCAACGGAGAGACCTCTCACGGCGGGTTCGGTCCACGTTCCCGGCGCGGTTCACAACCCCCTTGGTTAGGGTTAGGCAGGCAGTCGGGGGTAACTGAAGCTGCCACTCCCTTCAGGTCAGGCCTTCAACCTGAAGTATTTAGATATATTCTCATCCTTTAGTTCATTGAGCAAACAATGCAAATAGTCCTTTCTAAACTGTTACAAGCACAATCAATTTCAGTGGTCTTTTAGCTGGCAACTGTTAAGGAGTGACTCCTTTTCTCCGAATGCAACCCGCATTCGATCCGGAATCAATTGCAACTTGGCAAGATTCCTATCATTCTTGGTTTAGGGTCATACCCTTCCAATACATTAGGTTTATTGTGGCAGGATCCAGCGACCATGTCGCTTTAGTTTATTGTCGGTCATTTGCTTCAAGGCAAATACTTAACTTTCCTTTTCCTTGGCAACTTATCCCAAAAAAAAGTGGATAACAGGATGATTACTCATCCTCAATAAATTAACTTCCTTCAATAACTTGTCAACCTCATTTCGAGAGATGACAAAACTCTTTGCGGACAATTCCAAATCTATACAATATTGCAGCTTTGTGCACAAGTATTGCATCTATTCCACGGAATCCTTCTATCCATCTCTTAGCGTTCCGATCACGGAATTTAACCCTAGGATTTTGGGATATCCTCCAGTCATTTCTAATTAGGTTTGGCTCATGATTCTAGATTATGCAACTCCTCGGAGTTCCTTCATTAAGATGACTGATCCTTAGGATAAAACCTTAGATCCTTTCATGCATAAACAACCACTCGCTTCGACATTTTGTGAATGCGTGTGAGATCCTTAGACTCACAGTTTTTTTGTCTTAAGCGGGGTCGAATTATCCTTGCACTAAATCCTAGTTATCTCTTAGGATTCCTATCATATTGACTCAGTCATGTTTATACGAATCCTTGATGTTTATATTACCTAGTCAATTCAATTATGCTTGTTCTGCGACAAGAATGATCCTTCTAGGGTGATAAACCAAATCTAACGGGATCCAATTCGCGTAAACATGCGATTGATTGCCGTTTCCTTGGTGAGGTAAAATTACTTGCTAATCTGTACGCTAACGTTCCTAATTAATCAAGCCTATACTTTGTAGTCTATGCTCTCGAAACTTATGCATTGGCGAATCATACAATCTTTCCTTGGTGCACGATAATTTGGTTACTAACTTTTCCTAGGACCTCCTACTAGGTCTTACATCAATAGTCGTACCTACAACCTTGTTGTTTATCCTTTTTCATCCTATGCTTTACACCTAATTACTGTTCTTAATGATTGACCTTTTTCTCATGACGACTACGCAATTTCTAACATTCTCCTAGCCACGAAGTCGTTGGTGAAACACAAGCGAAACTAGTGTTATTCTATTCCATCCTATAACTATTTTGCAAGTCATACGTTCACTTTAGTACCCTATTAATTCTTTCCGAATGAAACCTTATGGCGCTAACCTTTTCCTATGAAATCATTACGAGAGGTATATTACCTAATGTGCAGTATACGCTTAATCTACCATATCTAGGATGACAAATAATGCACATATAAATTCCGTTTCCTTGCTTAGGATTAGATTCCTTACCTTGATAAGGTACCAACTACATGCATCTAACCCTTTAATCGTTCAATCTTTCATAATGTTCAAAAGATGCATTTCTTTCAATTTCCATATGCAAACTAAACGTAAAAGTGCAATTTCCTTTCTAAGCGCGCCTAATCATTTCCTTATGCGGAATTAACACGGAAGAACCTGGACTTGTGGAGTCGGGGTGATGTCCACTTGCACATTCGGAGTCGAACCTCCCGCGGTTGCCTCTTGGGATCTTTTTGGAGCCATTGCACACGTAGGTTAGGTTTCTGAACTCGCTTTCGTCGCCTATGGATTGTTTTGCTTTGACATGCAACCTTCCGGCCTTTGCCTTTCCTCGTAGGCGGAAGATCCTTTTACGGTAGGTCGCTTGCGGAGAAGGGCCTTAAAAGACTTCGCGGGACCCTTTCCGTCGGTCTAGTGGGATCCTTATGGCCCCTCTTGAGTTCCCGGAAAAGGGGTGTTAATGGACCTTCTTCGAAATTGTGGAGGGAAGGGTATTTCGGGACGGTGGTGGGAAAGGGCCTTTGGAAATGGGTGGAAAAGGGTGGAAAAGGGGTCGTGGGAAGGGGGTTTAGTGAGGCCCCCTATGGAAGCTTCCAGAGAAGCTTCTGAGCTTCTCAGCTCCACGTGGCAAAAAGGGGGTCGTGATAGCGTGGCGGCGGCACGAATCTACCAGCGGACAGGGCGGGAGTGATGGCGGCTGTGGACAGGCTGGCGGCGGCAGCTACAGCAACTGGCGGGGTGCTGGCGGCGACCAGCAAGGTGGCGAGCCTTCACGGCTTCCCTCTCTCCTTCACGTCCCGACGGCCCTCTCCCTCAGCAACTCCTCTCACACAGTTTCTCCTCCCCCCTCTTCTCCGCACACCCCCTTGATGGGGGTGTTTTTCTAGCCTTGGGGGTGGGGAAGGGGGTCTCCACCCACGTGGGGAACTCCCCCATGCAAACCCCCACTTTGCCATTCTCCCCCCACACACTCCCTTTCCTCCAGCCATGCATCGGCTGGGGGAAGGGATAAACATAAAAATTTTTGCATTTATTTAATTAAATTGCCCCTCCCAAGAGGGTGTTTCCGTGCGGCTTGCGGTTTTGAACACCCGGTTCGATTTACCATTCGCAGAGGACCCTATTTCCCGCGTGCGGCTCACACATTACGCGGCCAATAATTTAAATGCGAGAGATACCCTTTGCACAGGGTTTGCACGGCGTGCGGGAAGTAATATTTACGGTACGGTACATGGAAATATTACAGAGGACGTGGTAACTCTAGAGGCAGGGGGAGCCAAAGAGGTCCTGGTAGATGGCAAAGAGGCCAAAATGCAAACAGTAATGTTGAATGCTACTACTGTGGTAAAATGGGTCATATGGATAGACTGCTATAAAAAGCAGAATGACATCATGAATGGAAAATTGCAACAAGGGAATTATGCATCTTCTAGTAGACAGGGTGATGATAGAAATGAGCATTTGTTCATGGTGCAGCACATGAACAATTCTGTGACAAGTGTAGAAGAAAGCAACAATGTATGGTATGTTGACTCAGGTGCATCAAACCACATGAGAGGTCATGCAGAATGGATGGAGGATGGAAGGAAAATGGAAAAACCAGGATTTGTGGAGACTGGTGATGATACTGCACATCCTATTGTGCAGATTGGAAGAATTCCTTTGTCTATGCAGGATGGGAAAAAGAAATACCTGTCCGATGTATTTCATGTCCCGAATATCACCAAGAATCTGGTTTCTGTTGGTCAAATGGTTGAGCAGGGCTTGCAGGTCAGATTTAATCCTCATGGATGCTTTGTTGAGGATATGAAAAATAAAGGTCGCTTGATAGCAAAAGGAAAGAAGAAGGGGAGAATGTTTATGTTGGATGCAGACATGCCTGAATTGAGTGCAGCAATGTTTGCACATGGGACCGATGTAGTTGCAGATATTGATATTTGGCATAAACACATTGGTCATGTTAATGTACATCGACTTAAATCAATGCAGGCCCAAAATATTGTTGCAGGATTGCCTAAATTCAAGGTTGCAGAAATGCATAAGGTATGTGAAGCCTGCCAATTTGGAAAATAGGCAAGGAAACCATTTCCTAGACATGTTCAAGAGAGTAAGAAGCCATTGGAATTAATCCACTCTAATGTGTGGACTACTAAAGCTGCATCTCTTGGAGGCTGTCATTATTTTGTCACTTTTATTGATGACTATAGCAGAAAAGTTTGGGTGTATTTTATGAAAAAGAAAAGTGAAGTGTTTGGGCATTTCAAAACTCTTAAAGCTATGGTCGAAAAAGAAACAAGCCTACAAATAAAATGCCTAAGGTGAGATGGAGGGGGAGAGTACCTCTCAAATGAGTTTGCAAGGTTCCTGCAGGAGCATGGCATAAAGCAGCAATATTCATGCAGTCATACCCCACAACAAAATGGAATTGCGGAAAAGACTTGCCAGATTTTTACTGGGTTGAAGCAATTGCTACAGCAGTCTATATAATGAACAGGACTCCCACTGCAGCAATACATGGGATGACTCTAGAGGAGAGGTATACTGGTAGGAAACAAGATATTTCTCATTTGAATATTTTTGGTTGCATTGCCTATGTTCATGTGCTAGATGAGTTGAGATCCAAGTTGGATCCAAAAACTGAGAAGTGCATCTTTATTGGTTATTCTCTACAGCAAAAAGGGTATAGATGCTATAACCCTTCTACTCGTAAGTTGATAGTGAGCAGAGATGTTGTTTTTGATGAGATGAGTAGCTGGTATAAACCAGTAAATGTGATTGATAATGTAGATGCACAAAATGGTAATGCTGCATAGAATTCACAGCAGTAGTCACAAGATATTAGTGGATCTGGAGCATCCTCTAGCAGTGGTTCACATTCTTCGCCATGGACAAGCAGATTGAGATAAGGAGACACTACAAGATATAGACCTTATAGCGACGTTTAAAGCGACGAAAATACAAACAACAAAATTTGCCCCCGTCATCGCAAAAAGCGTCGTTATTGACGACGCCATGGAATCGTCGCTATAACCGTCGCGACGCATATAGAGACGGTTACAGAGATTTTGCAACGCTGATAGCGACGACAATAGCAACGCGTGCAGTAAATTTGCGACGCAAATAGCGACGGTAACAGAGAAATTTATTTTTTTGTGGCAGGGCAGCAAGCTGCCCTGCCACATATAGCACTGTGTGCTGTATGAGAGCCATACAAAATAGTTTCTGCACTGCTTCATACAAAGCGTTTGCAAACAAACAGAATGTATACTGAAATCATAAAACTGATGGATGAAATAAATACATGATATCGCATAAAATGCGATTGGTACAATCATAAAACAATATCACTAATACATAGAAAATGTCTACATAGATTGGGCGACTAAAAACTAAAGGTATGTGAGCTCTAAGGATCCAAGGACGAGCTACAAATCGTCGTCCCCCGAAAGCTCTTCCCGCTGTAAAGGAGCATCAAACGGATTCTGCAGAAAAAGAAACAACATATCAATCCACCATACAACAATGCATTCAAATATCTCATGGTAACTACGGACAAGAAAGATGAGTGACTTACTGGGCCGTCGCGTCTATACAATCGGTCGATCAATGATCTGAGACCGTGCCTCTCCGCATATCGAGTCTCAAGGCCTTGTGGATCGCGATTTGTAATGGAGTGCTGCAAAGAAAACAAAATGCTAACTGTTAGAAACATGATTGTTAGTACAAAGAATATCCCAAAAAAACAAATAAGCAAAACAAAAGAGAATCTTACAAAGTCCTCCAAATATGTCCTGTGGCTGCCACTCCCAAGATGATGTACCGATCCGGCCTCGATTCATGCCCTCGCCGCCTCCCACTGCTGACTCCAACGTCCTGGCGAATTTGTAGCCTCCTCCCTCAGTCGGTGCCAGTCGTCTGCATCTAACCACTCGGGCTTTGGAGCCCCACTCTTGATTGCCTTGCGTGCGTCGGATCGTCTATGTGACATGTATGCACGCATGCAATCCATCATCCAGCCCGTAGAGAATCTATCCACTGCGGCTGGCACCGGGAACTCCTCCTGCAAGGATGCTACTATGTACTCCTTGCTCCCCTCCGGTATGTTCCTCCAATGATCCAGGACGTTGTGCCGAAAAACTTGTTGGCACAACTCCCTCATGCAAGCCATCACCCTCCTCCCCTCATCATTCATGATGATGGCTCCTGACCTGCCATCCACAAGGTATCCATAATCCCTAGGAGTGTGCCTTGTATGGGCCCTCTCCCATCTCCGTTCACGCTCCTGGGCATATCCAGGAGACCCCTGAACATCCGGTGTACCGACGGGGGTACCCTCTCCCGGAGTGCCACACAAAGGGGTGCCACCAGAGGGTGTGCTACCAAAAGGAGTGCCACCAGAGGGGGTGCCACCAAAAGGAGTGCCACCAAAAGGCGTGACATCTGCCGACGGCTGCACAAAAGCCGGAGTAACTGGAGTGGACGTCCCCACAGGTGTGACAAATCCTGGAGGTGACCGAGCTCCAGCTGAACGACGAGACGGAGACACCGCGTCCGTGTCTCCACAGCAGCACCCCCCTGATCCTCCTGCAGTCGTAGTCCCTCCCTCTGGCCCAAGTCGCGAGCGTCGAGATCGTCTGCTCGAAGCTGAAGCATCTGATCGCGCCGAAGCTGATCTAGCAGAGCGCCCTGACGAAGAACGAGACAGCTTCTGATCTGCTATCTCTCTGAATCTCGCGAGCTGATCTGGAGACATACGTGCCATCATCTCCTGAAACTCCTGATCGCTCATCCCTCGACTCATCCTGAAAATGTCGATACCTACACAGATGGAAAATAATGTTAGAATAATCAATTTAAACTATACAAAGCACATTAATAAAATCATTTTTTAAAAATCCCTCTTAAAATGCATATCTTATCTACCTTTATGGAAGATCTAAACAACGAATTGAGTAATACAATTCTCCAAGAATGAAGTATTCTATGGTCCCATGTTAATCTCCTGACACAACTCTGCATACACTGGAAGGTCGATAGACATGTCACCACAAAATAACGAGTCTGTCTCGTTCTTAAAAAATTCTACGACTTCTGTATTTCCATCATTGTTAGCCGATGCAGGCTCCAAGCTTGCGGTGGCCTCCACCCCTTGTAATTTCGATCCCTCTATTTGCATATTTTCTTCATCTATGCCTGGAACATCGCTTTGATTGTATACTCTCGCACCTCGAGGAGTTGAAGGTATAACATACCACCATCGAGGTTGTCGGGGATTTGGATAGAAGATTACCTGTTCACAAACACTTACAAACCGTCTTCAAACCATTGTGACATAAACCATGTCGTATTACAATTAGCAAGCAAATGCCTAGTTGCACCTGTTCACAATGGGCCGGCAACACAAAGGTGTCGCGCAAATCCATCCATTTTTTTTCGGAATCTATTTCGAGAAATCCAGATGGACCTCATCGAACTGTTGTGCCAGCTCCTCCAAGTACCACTTTGAACCACTGCACGTCGAATATTATCATGGAGAAGCTACGGTAATCCACCGTAATAATACTTTGCAAATTCCCAAAATACTCCATCTCATCCACAACCGTGTTCGGATCCATTGCTCGTCACCGGCTCTCTTGCTCAAACCTTGCCATGACACCACAGTCCATTGTGGAGCGCATTTTGTCAATACGCTCCACCCGAAAATGCCGTCCGCGCGACCACGCTGCACTATATATTTTGTACTGCACATTGAAACACTCAAATTAGATGTAGCAAGCAAATTTAGATATGACACATTCTAAACCCCTCATTACCTTTGGACTACATCCCCTCGAGAACTCCCACTCCTCCATTGAGACCTCTGTCCCTTCGCTGGATGCTGCGGTCAAGGCTCCATGCAACCATCGTGTTGACATAAACCGCGGCATCTCCTCCATGCCTTCGGAATATCGAATCGGTCAGTGACGCGTACTGCGTCGGAATTCAGCTCGCGCTTCCTCTCGATCTTGCCTTGCAATCTGGTACTTGGCGAGCCACGTCTCCATGGAGGCATAGTGCAACATACAAAAGTGATTCACCTTCTCTTCCATTGAGGCATCCATTCTTTTTTCTACCCCATTTCCAACCACCACATCTCCAGTCAGCCTGTCATCGTCCTTCAGCATCCATAGCATTTCATTGTCTGGTTCCACCGTTGGTAGCCATTGTGAGATATGCACTAACGCCTCTGACACCAACAAACCTTCCGCCATGCTACCTTCCGGATGAGCTCGTTGTCGCACAAAGCCTTTCAGGGTTTTCATGAAGCGCTCCAGGAAGAACATCCATCGCGTATGGACAGGTCCAGCAATCTCCACTTCATCCACAAGATGCACAAGAAGGTGAACTTGTATCGTGAGCATTCTAGTGGGCAGGTATTTCTCAAAGAGACAGACCGTCTCAACTGCTCCCCGCCTTGCGGATTCAATAGAGGACGTCTTAATCTCTTTCTGTGAGATCCATTGCACCAAAGTCGACAACTTGTAAATGGCCCCGCGAATTTCTGGAGTAAGGCATCCTGCGATCGCGATCGGTAGGATAAATTGCCACAAATGAGAAAGCATTATGAATAATGGCCACTTTTCAAATTGCAAAATGTCCACGCTAATTAAAATCCATTCTGTTCACAAACCTGACATATCTTATGCCAATCATGGGATTTTAGCCCAGAAATCTGGTCATCTTTAGAAAATGCGGACCTGAGAGAACGCATCATACCCGTCGGAGTGCGGATAGACTTGATTACTTTCTTCACAATGCGCTCTTCTTTGGTAGACAAAACCCAGGGAGCGCGAGGAAGCTGCACTCCCCCTTCAGCACTCGACTGCGGCCAAAGCGCCTCCATCTTACCTACCTCCTTTAAATCCATTCGTGACCCTATAGTGTCTCTCTTTCCTGTGATGTGGTCCCATAGCAAGTTGCCCACATTTTTGAAAATATGCATGGGATCCAACAAGTGGTTGACCTGTAAGTGGGTCCAATATGGCAACTCGTAGAAAACTGAGAACCGTCGCATTCCATTTGGATGTGAATTCGGGTTTACCATTTTCAGCTCGTACCAGCTTGCAGCGTTCATACGTGTTGGAGGTCGTCCAAGAAAACCTTCCCTGAGTTCATGATCCTCTGGCAAGAAAGCGGTGTGTCCTTGATATACCATCTTCTTCATGGTTCATGACCTTCGGGAGTCTAACTGTGGCCCACACAATGGACATGCATGATAACCTGAGGTAACGAGACCTGCAAGGCAATCCACGACCTAGTGAATACTTGATTGAATGAAATAAAATATAGATATTACCGGCGAGAACAAAGGTCTGCTCACCTGAGCACTCTCCCAATCCCGAAAAGTCATGCATCGTCCACATGAGAATGGCTCGAATGTTGGCTGACCGCCGACCATCGCGCCTGCTCATATCTTGCACCGTGACCCCCTCCTCCCACAAAATCTTAAGCTCATCGACTAATGGACGAAGATACACGTCCATATTTTTTACTTTGTAGCGGCTCGGGACGAGCAAGCTAAGGATGAGATGTCCTTTCTTCGTAGAAAGCCATGGAGGGATGTTGTAGTTGACAAGCACTATAGGCCACACACTGTAAGAAGTCGAGCGCAGACCGAATGGGTTCACACCATCCATGGCGAGACCGAGCCGAAGATTCCTTGGCTCTCGCGCAAAGCCTGGGAAGGTAGAGTCAATGTGGCTCCATGCGCGCGAATCTGCTGATATTCGTTGCACTCCATCTGTGGACCTATTCTGCACATGCCACGTTGTCAAGCTTGCCATGGCAGACGTGCGAAACATGTGGTTTATGCGGGGGATGAGCGGAAAGTGTCTGAGGACTTTTTGAGGGATGGTCTGCCCTTGCAAGTCCTGTCGATACCTGTGAGTACCACACTTTGGGCATGTCTCCATAGTCTCATATTCATCTCGAAACAATATGCAGTCGTTGATACATGCATGGATGTTATTGTAGTCCATGCCAAGCTTCCGTAAAACATGTCGCGCATCATCACGAGACTCAGGCATGGTGTTTGCAGGTGGCAATATATGATATTTCAATAACCTGAAAAAATCATAAAACACCTTGAAAAATCTATCCATGTTTGCAATAATACTGTTTAAAAAAAAAAACAATGAAGTCTGTGTGCAAGGTACCTGAATAACTCAGTCACACTCGTATCGCTCCAATCGTATTTTGCTTGCACACTTAAGAGTGCAAGCAATGTCTTCAACCGAGATACTCGGCACCCTTCATATAATGGTATGGATGCTTCCTCTCTAAGCGGGTCAGATGTCTCAACATCCATGGGAATCAATGCATCGATCATTGCCTCCATCTCAGGCTCCAAGATTGTAGGCAAGTGGGGAAGGTTGTCTGTCTCCTCTGGCATTGACGGTATAGATGGGCCTTGCGAGTGGTCGATTGGCTCCTGCAATCCATCCATCGCACGTCCACGAACTCTTCTAATTGGCCGCAAAGGGTGCACTCCCCCTTGGGTCGAGACATCACCCCCCTGGATACAAAATTTACCAACAAGACCCAATCTTATTGTGTATGGTTTTCAATTAGCTTGAGAGTACAATGCATGAAAAATGCTAACTTCAAATTACCGTTTCCTGAAAGTCTGCAATCGCCTGATCAATGATCTCAGATTGAAACTCGCCAAATCGTCGTACGTGTTCTATAGACAATCGGCGTTTTCGTCTAATTGCCAACTTGCATTGAGAGCAAGGACATGGGACACGCTGATTAAGATACGACTCGCGGTCTTGAACAATAGGACCTTCTTCGTTTGCCATCTTATCTACATTACAGCAAACAAGGCTTAAATGGATAGCTTTATGGAGATGTACGTCAAGTTGCAAGTTGACCATAAACCTTGCATTGTATATAGTAGTCGAGAGATTTTTCGATGTTATATCTCGGCCTTGTATCATGCTCAACGATTTGTTTGTCCCGGTAGATAATTTTTTGTTATATCTCGGCTTTGAGTATAAGTAATCCATTTTAAAATTAATGCGCGCCATCTATGAAATTTTATAACTATAGTAATAAAATTTATTTCAATCAATTCTACTCATAGTCATAAGACCTGAGAGAAATTATCATATACTCAATTTAAGGGTTTCTTCTTCTATAACAATAATTTTGGGTTCATTTTGATGAAGTACGTGGCCGTATGCAAAGCACATTGCATACCATTATCAATACGTATATTATCTTAAATTTCCTTCCCTTCCCTCTCCCTCTCCCTCTCCCTCTCTTTCTCTCCCTCTCCCTCTCTTCCTCTCTTTCTCTCACCCTCTCCCTCTCCCTCTCTCATTTCCTCCCTCCCCCTCCCTCTCCCTCTCCCTCCCTCTTTCTCCCTCTCCCTCTCCCTCTCCCTCTCCCCCGCTCCCTCTCCCTCCCCCTCCCTCTTTCTCTCCCTCTCTCATTTCCTTCCCCTCCCCCTCCCTCCCCCTCTCCCTCTCTTTCTCTTTTTCTCCCTCTCCCTCTCTATCTCTCTTTCTCTCTCATTTCCTAAACAAGCAAAAAATAAAGTGATTTAAACATCCTCCAAGCAAAAGGGAGAGGGAGAGATACAATGCACTCTCCCTCTCTTTCTCTTTCTATCCCTCTCTCATTTCCTTCCCCTTCCTCTCCCTCTCACTCTCTTTCTCTCTCATTTCCTCTCCTAAACAAGCAAAAAATAAAGTGATTCAAACATTAAACAAGCAAAAGGGAGAGGGAGGGAGAGAGAGAATGCACTCTCCCTCCTTCTCCCTCTCTTTCTCTTTCTCTCCCTCTCCTATTTCCTCCCCCTCCCTCTCCCTCTCCCTCTATTTCTCTTTCTCTTTCTTTCCCTCTCCCTCTCCCTCTCCCTCTCCCTCTCTTTCTCTCTTACTCTCTCGTTTCCTCTCCTAAACAAGCAAAGAAGAAAGTAATTCAAACATTAAACAAGCAAAAGGGAGAGAGAGAGAGAGAATGCACTGTCCCTCTCTTTCTCTCCCTCTCCCTCTCTTTCTCTCCCTCTCTCTCTCCCTCTCCCTCTCCTTCTCTTTCATTTCCTCTCCTAAACAAACAAAAGAGAACGATTTAAACCTTCAACAAGTAAAAGAAAGAGAGAGGGAGACTCACCAATGAGATATGGCGAGAGTGGGCGGCTTCTCTTTGCAACGAGGGCTCCTCCTCTCCTTCGCGAACAACGATGGTGGTGGCGGCGGCGGCGGCGGTGGTGGCAAGTCTCTTCCTCCTCTTCTCTCACAAAGCCTTGGCTCTCTCCCTCGCTCTCGCTCTCAAAAGGCGAAGAAAACAAAATGAAAACGGTGCTCTGGTTTCGGCCGCGCTTTTTTCCCTGCGGCATCGCTATATGCGTTGCTATTTGCGTCGCAAATGCGAGCAAATAGCGACGCATATAGCGACGCCAATAGCGACGCCGATATCCGCCGTCGCTAATCGGCGTCGCTATTGCCCCATTCCCTTGTAGTGAGAATCTTCTCAAAGCAATGCACATAGTGGTATGCAGGTATTACGAAAAGGAAAAGAGAAGGTAGATTAGCCCATGTTTGATGTGAATGCAGGTCACTCTTATGTGGATGGTGAGTCCAGTGGCTCAAAACAGAGCATTGATGATGAGTTGGGTATTCCTTCTATTGTTACACCTAGAGTAAGGAAGACGAGGGATGTTTTGAGAGCACCTGGGAGTGAACCTACTTTGCGTAGGTCTACCAGAGCTAGGTATCCTGTGGATAGGCTGAAATATGATAGATTTACAGCCATTCACTATGCATATATGGTCAAAGTGATATAGGAACCAGAACCCACTTCTTTTGAGCAAGCCATGGGAAAAGAAAAATGGGAGAAAGCCATGGATGAAGAAATGGATGCCTTGGAAGCAAATGCTACATGGGAATTGGTACCTTTGCCTAAAGGTAAGAATGCAATTGGCTATAAGTGGGTTTATAAGGTGAAGTACAATGCAGATGGTTCTGTGAACAGATACAAGGCAAGATTAGTAGTCAAGGGGTATGCACAAACATATGGCATTGATTATGAAGAAACATTCAGTCCGGTTGTAAGGATGGCAACTGTAAGAGGAGTCATTGCTATGGCTGTATCAAAGGAATGGTCTTTACATCAGATGGATGTAAAGAATGCCTTCTTGCATGGTGATTTACAAGAAGAGGTCTATATGGAGCAGCCACCAGGTTATGTGCATGCTATTCATCCTGAGTTTGTTTGTAGGTTGAAGAAAGCCTTGTATGGCTTGAAGAAAGCACCTAGAGCATGGTCTGACAAGATAGAACAATATCTTGTCACTATTGGCTTTCAGATTTCCAAGGCAGACTTCTCACTTATTGTGAGAAAAACAGAGAAAGGTATTATGCTACTGGTCATTTATGTTGATGATTTGATTATGACAGGTGACAGTGATGAAGATATCCTTCATGTGAAAATGCTATTGAAGTAGAAGTTTGAGATAAAGGATTTGGGAGAGCTGCATTATTTCTTGGGCATTGAGGTGATTAGATCACCAAGTGGGATATGGCTCTTGCAGAGGTAGTATGGATTGGACATGCTGTCCAAATATGGGATGACAGGCTCTAAGCCTATTTCAGTTCCTTTGGAGCAGAATGTGAAGCTGAGCGCAGATGCAGGTGAGCTTCCGGAAGACCCTACTATGTATAGACGCATAGTAGGAAGCTTGATTTATATGACTATTACCAGGCCAGATTTGAGCTATGCTTTTGGACTGGTAAGTCAGTTTATGCAGGCTCCAAGGAAACCGCATTTGGATGCGGCTAGACGCATACTCAGGTATGTGAAGTCCACATTGCAGTATGGACTACTTTATGAGACTAGGGTTCAGATACAGTTGCATGGATACACTGATGCTGATTGGGCTGGTAGTATTTCTGATAGACGATCTACCAGTGGATATGTGTTCTCTTTTGGGAGTGTTGCAGTCACTTGGAGTAGCAAGAAACAGCCTACAGTTGCCTTGTCGAGCACATAGACTGAGTACAGGGGCGCAGCAATGGCTGCATGTGAGGTAGCTTGGTTGCATAAGCTACTTTATGATATGCATCAGCCTACAGATGAGCCAGTTGTCATTTATTGTGACAACATGAGTAGTATACACTTGGCAAATAACCTAGTCTATCATGCTAGAACAAAGCACATTGAGGTGCATTATCACTATGTGCGGGAGAGGGTTTTACTAGGTCTTATTGATCTAGTTTATGTTAGCATAGAGGATCAGGTAGTTGACATATTCACGAAGGCATTGGGTGCAGAGAAGCTGCGCAAGTTTAAAGACCTGCTTGGTGTGCAGGAATTGGGATTGAGATCGAGGGGGAGTGTTGAGATATCGAGCTCCACTCATGATATGCGAGGGTGACCGTTGTGCATCTATGTCACCGACGTGTCAGTTGTTGCAGATGCGGTTGGTACACCGCCCATGAATAATAGCTAGATGACAACTATCCTTATCTACTCTAGTTCGTGGCTCAGTTAGTATACCACCTTAGTTAGTTGAGTTTGGTTTGAGACCCATATATAGGGTTCTTCTATTTCTTTGTATGAGAGTTCTTTTTGGCTTACACAACTAAGAAGAGGAAAACTGTTTTCAGCCTCCACCCTTGTGTGTATTCCCCCATTGTGCAAGCAAGAAAGCTACAAGTGAGACTCCTTCCTTCTCTCCCACAATCTTCACACTAACCCCTATAAAAATAGAAATGAAAAGAAAGAAAAATCCTTTAGCTGTTGTTTATTGCCTTGAGAAGGCTTGGTAGGTTCCTATAGCCGAGTCAAACCTAGGGCTGATGCCTTGTCTTCCTAGGGGTAGCATCTAGCAAGGGGAAAATAAATAAAAGAAGGTTGGAGCGAAAATAAAAGTGAGCGTTAGAAAAGGATTAAGTGTCGCCTTGCGTGGGCTAGGTAGGTTGTTGGGTGCCGAGACAGGACCTAAGGTCAATGCCTTATTCTCCTTGGGTCACTACACTCAGCTCCCTCCTTTTTATGCACCCGGGTATGGACAATAAGGGGCTAAAGACCCAATGTGCTAAAAGACAATATTTGTTGATTAGGCTATAGGAGTCCTCACCTAGTAGGAGCTCCTAGTTGAGTTGTTCTTAGTCAAATAGGTAGTTCAGACCACCACTTAGGATGCCCTCTTTGATGGTTCTTTTTAGCTTGACTGTGTTGGAGCAGTTGGTTAGTGACTAGCTTTTGACTTTCTATCAGATTATGCTAGACCTACTCCTCGTGGATTTCATGCCTTGGTGAGAAGGGGGTCAGGTGAGAGCTGTGTTGTGTTGTGTTGTGTATCTATTTTGTATCAGCTTGATTTATGTGTAGATTTGTTCGTGGGCTTCGACGGGTTGAGTCACCCTATCTCGTGGTCACCAATGATAGATGATTTTTGATGCCGAGAAGTGCTTAAAAATAGCCAAAAATTATGAATTTCAAGAAAAAAATAGACTTCATCGAAGGTGGTGGTGGCAATCAATATGATTTTAAGCGGTGTAAAGCGTTTTTCCGAAAACTGAAATCCCCTAGTCAAATCGTAGTTAGGTTTGATTTTTGCTAACTTAGTTATTTGCGTGATAGTTTTTTTGTTATTTCGTAGTTGGATTTCTTGTATTTGTCTAGCTTAGGATTTATTTCTATCTTTTTTTTAATTTGTTGAGTGTGAAACATAATAGCCTTGGTCGAGTTTGGTATTTTTTTGAACAGGATCAAGTTGGAGTTTGCTATTAGCTACCGAACATTGAGGAGCTAGGTATGTATTCTTGTTGAGACTCATGCACATCACAGGGATAATGGGTTCACGAGCACTTCACGTTGCACTTGTTGATACACTACACTCGGGGGTCGCCTCCTGTACTTTATCAAATATTTTCATGCCATGGGTTGGGATTAAGCACATTTTGCACCATCATTGAGCACTTGCACGGCATGAGGTCCGCTGCAACTATATGCAATAAATCTTAGTTGCACGCACACATGAGAGAGCACCTTTCATTGAGCACGCACATTTCTTGCACACACCATTTGGGATGTTTATCACAAAGTTAGGAACCTCTGGTTGAGTGTGTAAGGAGGTTGGGTGAGTTAGAGGGCCATGAAGGACGCCACCAATTGTGAGATGGGTTGTTCTTATCTGGTCAACATCTTGAGGACCATCTTTTCTAGAGTGATTGTGAGATTTTGAATAGGTGGAGCAGAGTATATCATATCTTTTCTATGAGATCTGAGAGGTGAGGATAAGGAATTTTAAAATAATAAGGAATTTTGTTTGCATTTTGCATGACGCACGATCACATCTAAACAGGCTAGGCACAATTCTTCAATGCACACATAATTTTTATGTAAAGCATCGGTTGAGTGGTTGCATAGCATCGATTTTATATTGCATGTTTTCTCAAATCATGTATGGTTGTGCATGGAGTTCTCTTTCATAGCATATTCCTGCTAGGGCACATTGCATAAAAAAACAGGTTCATATCCAAAGAATATTCATTTTGAAGACTCAAGGATCAAAGGAAAAGGTCGTACGTTTTACATCATCAGCGAGTATTTCTTGAAGAAAAAGAGGACGTGTGCTGAAAGTGTATGCAATCACAAGAACAATAGGCCAAGGAAGGGAATAAGTCGTCCAAGATAAAAGATGGAGAAAAATGATGCAGTTTACGAATATCAAAATTTTTGCTCGACTTTGATGGATTTTTGTAATTCTGCCTACGCTAGCTTGTCGATCAGATGTGCTTCGATCGTTTTAAGTACCCGAATGTCTGTATTCAGAGTTCAAATGATGAGGTTATGATCCAAATAAGTTGCAAACAGGCAGAAAGTAGAAAAAACGAAAATAGTGAAAAGTAGTAGAAAAGAAAAAGCCAAAAGCTGAAAGCAAAAAGCCTAATGTGAGTGAGTGTGGATAGAAAACTATATAAGGAGATGAGAATGGAGAGTTAAGGGCCTTCCTCCTCATGTACAATTGTATTTTGTGAGAGAGGAGAGTGGAGGGTCGCATGCTAGAGTGAGCTCTTGTCATGCCAATTTGGAAGTTGGAGCTTCTGGATGTTAAAGCGCCAAGCATCGGCTCAAGGTTGTTAAGGTACGAAAATATATCTCACTTGGTTTGTTTTGAATTTTTGGTATTTTCATTGTGTGGTTGTGTGATGCTCTACCCGCATACGGGTTTTTGATTTTTGAGTTATAAGAGGCATTGTGTTTTGTTTTGTTTTTATACGTGGCTTGTGGTGCTATATCGAATATTTGAAACTTTCAAATTGAGTTGTGCATATAACAAAGTCAATTACCCCAACCGGCACTCCTTAACGTCTCGTTATCGGGTTGTGAGTGAGGCTTGCTCTCGATCACCGCTCGCGTAACATCTCTTTTTTGGTGCCTCCATAGAGGAGTGCCAAAATTGACGTTGTTGTTGTTTCGAATGTGAGTTTTTTTTTATTTCTTGTGATTATTGAAAATGGCTAATGATTTTCCTGAGTTTCATGGTAATCATACTGAAGATCTCGAAAGATTTTTAGAAAAAATAGAGCTATATTGTTTGATAGAGAGAGTGACTGGCCCTGAGGATAAACTCCAGATTTTTAGATATCAATTGCAGGGAGAAGCACAAAACTGGTTGCTTGACTTTGAGAGAATCTTGAAATTTAAGAGACAGAAATTGGACTATGAGACAACTAAAAATGCTTTTCTATCTAGGTTTAAAAAAAGAGAAAGTCAAAGTGAGATATGGGCAAAAATAGAAACCTATGTTCAAAAAGATGATCAGTGTGTTGAGGATTTTTCTAGGGAGTTTGAAAGATTGTGGAATCGATGAAGTTTAACATTATTAGAAGGTGAGATAGCCCCAGGTATGTTGAAGATAATGTATTTTGTAAATGGATTGAAATTAGAAGATTGGAGAGTGAAATTAGAGGTAAAAAACCCTAAGACTTTTGAGGAAGCGGTGAAGTTAGCTCAATATCAAGAAAGGAAGACCAAAAGAAAAAAAGAGTTAGGGTTTGATGAACCAAGGGAAAGGTTGAGTTCAAGGCGAGTTGAGAAAAAAGTTTTTGAGGAGAAAAGAGTTAGTTAGGCTTATCCTGAGAGAGGTATACTATATTCTCTATTTAGGAGAGATGGGTTGACTTGTGAGAAATCAATTGAAGTATGTGAGGAGAAACTCCCTAGGGTGGTTGAGAAGAAAAATACTTATTTGACTGATTGGAGTGAAGATTCTAAGAGTTTGAGTTCATACCCATTGACCACGGATACTTCTAGTCTAGTGATTAGTGATTTAACTAAAGAAGAGGGATCAACTGATGATACTTTGGAGCTTGAGGAATATAAAGATGAGCTAGAGTTGGATCTGAGTTGTAAGAAGAAAATGAGAGACCATATTTTTTAAAGGACCAAGAGTTCTCATGTTCTTTGGGAGAGGATGAGAGTCAAGAAAGTTTTAATATTTCTGATGAAGGAAGGGGTGATGAAAATTCTGATAGTCATGGCAATGTTGCAGAGAGTAAAGACAATTTAGAGAGTGAGTTTGTTTGCCTTGTTGATAGTATAGATGGATCTGATTGCTTGAAAGATGAAGAGAGAATAGAGGATGAATTTTTGAGTTTGTTAGAAGACCATGAATGGAAGGGCTTAGAAACTGTAAGTTTTCAAGATGAAGTTAAGGGTTCGAATTTGTTGCCTAATGAGTTTGCGGAGATTTGTTGTGAGTTTGGTTATAAGTTTGTTGACCAAGAGAGTATGGATGTTTTAGGTTCTAACTCATGTTGTGATTTTGGTGTTGGTGTTGTTGACTCTATTGAGTCTTGTGAGTTGGGTGGTGATGTTTTGAGTAGCCTTGGAGAGGCTTTTGTTTGTGGTGCTGATGATGTTGTATTGAGTAGACCTAACCTCATGCTTCTTGATAGTTGTGTGAATAATTGTTTGGTTGGTTTAGGCAACAACGTCAAAGAGAAAACTTCATCTGATAATCTTTTAGTTTCTTTGAGTTCTCCTAAAGGTTTTGATGTTGTTTGTGATGATTTTGATTGGGGTTTTGAGGATCTTGAGAGTGACATTGATGAGGATGTGAGAGAGAATTTGAGTAAGGCTTAAAAAAGAATTGAGAATTTGAGGGGAGAGAGGTTTAAAATCAAGCAAATAGAGTTAAAAGGTATTTGTGAGAAGATAGTTGGGGATTTGGTAGTTGAGGAGTCTTTGGTTGAGGTTTTAGACCCAAAATTGTTGTATTGTGAAGATGTTATTTGTGGCGATGAAGATGTGAAAGTTTCTTCAGTTTCTTGTGAGGTTGCTTGTAAGGATGCTATGGAGGATGTTTACCACTCTTTGTGTGTGAAAGACTCGATGGAGTCTTGTATTATTGATGAGTTAAGTGATGTGGCTGGGTGTCCTGGAGTGACCCCATTTGTGGATATTGTTGGTTCTTGTGGTGTTGTGAGTCTGGAGTTGACTCCTTTTGATGTTGTGTTTGATTTGGAGATTGAGTTGAAAAATCCTTATATAGTATCTTTCGAAGAAGTTGTAGATGAATCAATGCATGAATTTAAGATTGGCAACAAAGAAAGGGTCAAAACTTTATTTAGAGACTCTAAAAGTAACATGGTTTTTCCTAGGGAGGATGGGTGGGATATGAACATTTTTGAGTGTGGTTGCGATTTGAGGGATATGAAGATTTTGAATTGTGGTTGGGATTTGTGGGATATGAACATTTTTTAGTGTGGTTGCGATTTGAGGAGTTTGAAGATGTTGGATGATGGTTGGGATTTGAAGAATTTAGAGGATGTTGTAATTTCCTTAGATGGAGAGGATTGTCTCAAGGATTTTGATGAGAATTTCATAGATGAGTTATGTCTAGCTATGAAGGAGTAGTTTGAGAGAAATGTGCCATTTGTGTTTGTTGAGAAGATTGTGGATAGATAATTGGATTTGATTTTCTATTGGCTCATAAATGTTGCATCATTTTATGAAAGAAACTGCTGCATATGAATGTTTGCAGACTAGGGGGAGGGCTAAATATGTCAAGCGTTTTTCTGAAAACTGAAATCCCCTAGTCAAATCGTAGTTAGGTTTGATTTTTGCTAGCTTAATTATTTGCGTGATAGTTTTTTTTTGTTATTTCGTAGTTGGATTTCTTGTATTTGTCTAGCTTAGGATTTATTTCTATCTTTTTATTTGATTTGTTGAGTGTGAAACTTGGTAGCCTTGGTCGAGTTTGGTATTTTTTTGAACATGATAAAGTTGGAGTTTGCTATTAGCTACCGAACATTGAGGAGCTAGGTATGTATTCTTGTTGAGACTCATGCACATCACAGGGATAATGGGTTCACGAGCACTTCACGTTGCACTTGTTGATACACTATGTTGAGATATTGAGCTCCACTCGTGATACGCCAGGGTGATCGTTGTGTATTTATGTCACCGACTTGTCAGTTGTAGACGCGGTTGGTACACCGCCCATGAATAATAGCTACATGATAGCTATCCTTATCTACTCTAGTTCGTGGCTCAGTTAGTATGCCACCTTAGTTAGTTGAGTTTGGTTTGAGACCCATATATAGGGTTCTCCTATTTTCTTTGTATGTGAGTTCTTTTGGCTTCCAAAACTAAGAAGAGGAAAACAGTTTTCAGCCTCCACCCTTGTGTGTATTCCCCCATTGTGCAAGCAAGAAAGCTACAAGTGAGACTCCTTCCTTCTCTCCCACAATCTTGACATGGTATCGGAGCCTTGTTCGTGGTAAGGAGCTCAAGAAAGCAAGCCAAGCTCGCGGCGTTCTGGTAAGAGGAGCAGTGTTGCTTTCATTTTCTATTTTGGGAGCAGATCTCTGCAGGTAGCACAGCCAGAAATTGCAAGAGTGCATTGTCTCAGGTTGAGACGCCCTTCGCGGTGAAGTAAGAGGGCAGTATATGCTGCGGGTAAGGGCTTTAGCCCTTGGCGACCTTGTTTTTTTGATTTGAGGCCATTTCGGGGCCTGTTTTGGAGGCGGAAGTTTTCTGCACGCACTCAGGAAAAAGCCATGTTTTATGCTGTGTGACCACTGTTCTACAGGTCAGTGAAAAGTTACCACAGATATTGCATTGTATGCTCGTGTCCAGAGACATTGGGAGTTACAGAATCATCCTTGTTGCCTGTTGATGCAAAATCGTCACTAGGGAGTGACTATGTGGTTAAATACCACTTTCGCCAGTTTTGCAGATTTGCCCTTGTGAGGGTGAAGCTGTGTTTTTTGCAATGACAGAATTTTTTGCAATATTCTGTAATGGCATCTGATTCTCTCTCATAGATTGTCACTGAAAAGCTTGACAAGAACAACTTCCAAGCATGGAAGTTTAGAATGACGAATTTCCTTATGGGAAAAGGATATTGGGAATTAGTTGCAGGAAATGAAGAAGAACCAGTTCTTCCTGATGTTCCCAATCAACAGCAAATGCAGGCATTTAAAGCATGGCATGAGAGAGCCAGGAAAGTTATGTACTGGCTGTCTATCAGCATTTTAGACTCTATGATTGTGCATATTCAAGATGCAAGTACGCCAAAGGAGGCATGGGATACTTTGTCAAAAATGTATAGCACAAATACGCAAGCCAGGAAAATGCAGTTCAAGCAAGAGTTGTATAATGTGCAAAGAGAAAATATGAGCATCAATGACTACCACATGAAGGTGAAGAAGATTGCAGATGCACTTGCTTCCATTGGGTCGCCAGTGGAAGATGATGATTTAGTTTCCGTGACCTTGAATGGTCTAGGAAAGGATTATGCACAGTTTCGGACATCCATTTCAGTTCGTGAAAGATTTCTTGATTTTGAGGAGTTGATTGCTCTTCTAATTTCTGAGGAGCAGAGAAATGGTGGTGCATCTTCTTCAGGAGGAACTTCAAAAGAAGCTGTCTTCTACTCAAATGCTGGAAGAGGTAGAGGCAGAGGTAGAGGAGGCCGATTTGGAGGCCGTGGTAGAAATCAGAATATGCAGACTCAAGAAAACCAGTCCTATGGAGAAGGACGTGGTAACTCTAGAGGCAGGGGGAGCCAAAGAGGTCGTGGTAGATAGCAAAGAGGCCAAAATGCAAACAGTAATGTTGAATGCTACTACTGTGGTAAAATGGGTCATATGGCTAAAGACTGCTATAAAAAGCAGAATGACATCATGAATGGAAAACTACAACAAGGGAATTATGCATCTTCTAGTAGACAGGGTGATGACAGAAATGAGCATTTGTTTATGGTGCAGCACATGAACAATTCTGGGATAAGTGCAGAAGAAAGCAATTATATATGGTATGTTGACTTAGGTGCATCAAACCATATGACAGGTCATGCAGAATGGATGGAGGATGCAAGGAAAATGGAAAAACCAGGATTTGTTGAGACTGGTGATGATACTGCACATCCTATTGTGCAGATTGGAAAAATTCCTTTGTCTATGCAGGATGGGAAAAAGAAATACCTGTCCGATGTATTTCATGTTCCCAATATCACCAAGAATCTGGTTTCTGTTGGTCAAATGGTTGAGCAGGGCTTGCAGGTCAGATTTAATCCTCATGGATGTTTTGTTGAGGATATGAAAAATAAAGGTCGCTTGATAGCAAAAGGAAAGAAGAAGGGCAGAATGTTTACTTTGGATGCAGACATGCTTGAATTGAGTGCAGCAATGTTTGCACATGGGACTGGTGTAGTTGCAGATATTGATATCTAGCATAAACACATTGGTCATGTTAATGTACAGCGACTTAAATCAATGCAGGCCCAAAATATTGTTTCAGGATTGCAAAAATTCAAGGTTGCAGAAATGCATAAGGTATGTGAAGCCTGTCAGTTTGGAAAACAGGCAAGGAAACCATTTCCTAGACATGTTCAAGAGAGTAAGAAGCCATTGGAATTAATCCACTCTGATGTGTGGACTACTAAAGCTGCATCTCTTGGAGGCTGTTATTATTTTGTCACTTTTATTGATGACTATAGCAGAAAAGTTTGGGTGTATTTTATGAAAAAGAAAAGTGAAGTTTTTGGGCATTTCAAAAATCTTAAAGCTATGGTTGAAAAAGAAACAGGCCTGCAGATAAAATGCCTAAGGTCAAATGGAGGGGGAGTGTACCTCTCAAATGAGTTTGCAAGGTTCCTGCAGGAGCGTGGCATAAAGCAGCAATATTCATGTAGTCATACCCCACAACAAAATGGAATTGCAGAAAGGAAAAACATGCATATTGGAGAGGTATCTCGTGCCATGCTCAATGAAAAAGACTTGCCAAGATTTTTATTGGGCTGAAGCAGTTGCTACAGCAGTCTACATAATGAACAGGACTCCCACTGCAGCAATACATGGAATGACTCTAGAGGAGAGGTATACTGGTAGGAAACCAGATATTTCTCGTTTGAGAATTTTTGGTTGCATTCCCTATGTACATGTGCCAGATGAGTTGAGATCCAAGTTGGATCCAAAAGCTGAAAAGTGCATCTTTATTGGTTACTCTCTACAGCAAAAAGGGTATAGATGCTATAACCCTTCTACTCGTAAGTTTACAGTGAGCAGAGATGTTGTTTTTGATGAGATGAGTAGCTGGTATAAACCAGTAAATGTGATTGATGATGTAGATGCACAAAATGGTAATGTTGCACAGAATTCACAGCAGCAGTCACAAAATATTAGTGGACCTGGAGCGTCCTCTAGCAGTGGCTCACATTCTTCGCCATGGACAGGCAGATTGAGATCAGGAGAATCTTCTCAAAGCAATGCAGATAGTGGTATGCAGGTATCACGAAAAGGAAAAGAGAAGGTTGATCAGCCCATGTTTGATGTGAATGCAGGTCACTCTTATGTGGATGGTGAATCCAGTGCCTCAGAACAGAGCATTGATGATGAGTTGGGTATTCCTTCTATTGTTACACCTGGAGTAAGGAAGACCAGGGATGTTTTGAGAGCACCTGGGAGTGAACCTACTTTGCGCAGGTCTACGAGAGCTAGGTATCCTGTGGATAGGCTGAAATATGATGGATTTACAGCCATTCACTATGCATATATGGTTAAAGTGATACAGGAACCAGAACCCACTTCTTTTGAGGAAGCCATGGGAAAAGAAAAATGGGAGAAAGCCATGGATGAAGAAATGGATGCCTTGGAAGCAAATGCTACATGGGAATTGGTACCTTTGTCTAAAGGTAAAAATGCAATTGGTTGTAAGTGGGTTTATAAGGTGAAGCAAAATGCAGATGGTTCTATGAATAGATACAAGGCAAGATTAGTAGTCAAGGGGTATGCACAAACATATGGCATAGACTATGAAGAAACATTCAGTTCGGTTGCAAGGATGGCAACCGTAAGAGCAGTCATTGCTATGGCTGCATCAAAGGGATGGTCTTTACATCAGATGGATGTAAAGAATGCCTTCTTGCATGGTGATTTGCAAGAAGAGGTCTATATGGAGCAGCCACCAGGTTATGTGCATGATGTTTATCTTGAGTTTGTTTGTAGGTTGAAGAAAGCCTTGTATGGCTTGAAGCAAGCACCTAGAGCATGGTCTGACAAGATAGAACAGTATCTTGTCACTATTGGCTTTCAGATTTCCAAGGCAGATTTCTCACTTTATGTGAGAAAAATAGAGAAAGGTATTATGCTACTTGTCATTTATGTTGATGATTTGATTATGAGAGGTGACAGTGATGAAGATATCCTTCATGTGAAAATGCTATTGAAGTAGAAGTTTGAGATGAAGGATTTGGGAGAGCTGCGTTATTTCTTGGGCATTGAGGTGATCAGATCACTAAGTGGGATACAGCTCTTGCAGAGGCAGTATGGATTGGATATGTTGTCCAAATATGGGATGACAGGCTGTAAGCCTATTTTAGTTCCTTTGGAGCAGAATGTGAAGCTGAGCACATATACAGGTGAGCTTCTAGAAGACCCTACTATGTAGAGACGCATAGTAGGAAGTTTGATTTATATCACTATTACCAGGCCAGATTTGAGCTATGCTGTTGGATTGGTAAGTCAGTTTATGCAGGCTCCAAGGAAACCACATTTGGATGCGGCTAGACGCATACTCAGGTATGTGAAGTCCACATTGCAGTATGGACTATTTTATGAGACTAGGGTTCAGATACAGTTGCATGGATACACTGATGCTGATTGGGCTGATAGTATTTCTGATAGACGATCTACCAGTGGATATGTGTTCTCTTTTGGGAGTGCTGCAGTCACTTGGAGCAGCAAGAAACAGCCTACAGTTGCCTTGTCTAGCACAGAGACTGAGTACAGGGGTGCAGCAATGGTTGCATGTGAGGTAGCTTGGTTGCATAAGCTACTTTATGATATGCATCAGCCTACAGATGAGCCAGTTGTCATTTATTGTGACAACATGAGCAGTATACACTTGGCAAATAACCCAGTCTATCATGCTAGAACAAAGCACATTGAGGTGCATTATCACAATGTGCGAGAGAGGGTTTTACTAGGTCTTATTGATCTAGTTTATGTCAGTACCGAGGATCAGGTAGCTGACATATTCACGAAGGCATTGGGCGCAGAGAAGCTGCGCAAGTTCAGAAACCTGCTTGGTGTGCAGGAATTGGGATTGAGCTCGAGGGGGAGTGTTGAGATATCGAGCTCCACTCGTGATACGCCAAGGTGACCGTTGTGTATTTATGTCACCGACTTGTCAGTTGTAGATGCGGTTGGTACACGACCCATGAATAATAGCTACATGATAGCTATCCTTATCTACTCTAGTTCGTGGGTCAGTTAGTATGCCACCTTAGTTAGTTGAGTTTGGTTTGAGACCCATATATAGGGTTCTCCTATTTTCTTTGTATGTGAGTTCTTTTGGCTTCCACAACTAAGAAGATGAAAACTGTTTTTAGCCTCCACCCTTGTGTGTATTCTCCCATTGTGCAAGCAAGAAAGCTACAAGTGAGACTCCTTCCTTCTCTCCCACAATCTTGACACACTATACTCCGGGGTCATCTCCTGTCCTTATCAAATATTTCCATGCCATGGGTTGGGATTAAGCACATTTTGCACCATCATTGAGCACTTGCACGGCATGAGGTCCGCTGCAACTATATGCAGTAAATCTTAGTTGCACGCGCACATGAGAGAGCACCTGTCATTGAGCACGCACATTTCCTGCACGCACCATTTGGGATGTTCATCACAAAGTTAGGAACCTCTGGTTGAGTGTGTAAGGAGGTTGGGTGAGTTAGAGGGTCGTGAAGGACGCCACCAATTGTGAGATGGGTTGTTCTTATCTGGTCAACATCTTGAGGACCATCTTTTCTAGAGTGATTGTGTGATTTTGGATGGGTGGAGTGGAGTATATCATATCTTTTCTATGAGAGCTGAGAGGTGAGGATAAGGAATTTTAAAATAATAAGGAATTTTGTTTGCATTTTGCATGACGCACAATCACATCTAAACAGGCTAGGCACAATTCTTCAATGCACACATAATTTTTGTTTGAAGTATCGGTTGAGTGGTTGCATAGCATCGATTTTATATTGCTTGTTTTCTCAAATCATGTATGGTTGTGCACGGAGTTCTCTTTCATAGCATATTCCTCCTAGGGCACATTGCATAAAAAACAGGTTCATATCCAAAGAATATTCATTTTGAAGACTCAAGGATCAAAGGAAAAGGCCGTACGTTTTACATCGTCAGCGAGTATTTCTTGAAGAAAAAGAGGACATGTGTGCTGAAAGTGTATGCAATCACAAGAACAATAGGCCAAGCAAGGGAATAAGTTGTCCAAGATAAAAGATGGAGAAAAATGATGCAATTTACGAATGTCAAAATTTTTACTCGATTTTGATGGATTTTTGTAATTCTACCCACGCTAGCTTGTCGACCAAATGCAATCAGATCGTTTTAAGTACCCGAATGTCTGTATTCGAAGTTCAAATGACGAAGTTATGATCAAAACAAGTTGCAAACAGGCATAAAGCAGAAAAGACGAAAATAGTGAAAAGCAATAGAAAAGCAAAAGCCAAAAGCTGAAAGCAAAAAGCCTAATGTGTGTGAGTGTGGATAGAAAACTATATAAGGATATGAGAATGGAGAGTTAAGGGCCTTCCCCCTCATGTACAATTGTATTTTGTGAGAGAGGAGAGTGGAGGGTCGCATGCTAGAGTGAGATCTTGTCATGCCAATTTGGAAGTTGGAGCTTTTGGGTGTTAAAGCGCCGAGCATTGGCTCAAGGTTGTTAAGGTACGAAAATATATCTCACTTGGTTTGTTTCGAATTTTTGGTATTTTCATTGTGTGGTTGTGTAATGCTCTACCCGCATACGGGTTTTTGATTTTTGAGTTATAAGAGGTATTGTGTTTTGTTTTGTTTTTATATGTGGCTTGTGGTGTTTTATCGAATATTTAAAATTTTCAAATTGAGTTGTGCATATAACAAAGTCAATTACCCCAACCGGCACTCCTTAACATCTCGTTATCGGGTTGTGAGTGAGGCTTGCTCTCGATCACCGCTCGCGTAACATCTCTTTTTTGGTGCCTCCATAGAGGAGTGCCAAAATTGATGTTGTTGTTGTTTCAAATGTGAGTTTGTTTTGATTTCTTGTGATTATTGAAAATGGCTAATGATTTTCCTGAGTTTCATGGTAATCATACTGAAGATCCCGAAAGATTTTTAGAAAAAATAGAGCTATATTGTTTGATAGAGAGAGTGACTGACCCTGAGGATAAACTCCAGATTTTTAGATATCAATTGCAGGGAGAAGCACGAAATTGGTTGCTTGACTTTGAGAGAAGCTTGAAATTTAAGAGACAGAAATTGGACTATGAAACTACTAAAAATGCTTTTCTATATGGGCAAAAATAGAAACTTGTGTTCAAAATGATGATCAGTGTGTTGAGGATTTTGCTAGGGAGTTTGAAAGATTGTGGGAATGATGGAGTTTAAAATTGTTAGAAGGTGAGATAGCCCCAGTTATGTTGAAGATAATGTATTTTGTAAATGCATTGAAATTAGAAGATTGAAGAGTGAAATTAGAGGTAAAAAACCCTAAGACTTTTGAGGAAGCGGTGAAGTTAGCTCAATATCAAGAAAGGAAGACCAAAAGAAAAAAAGAGTTAGGGTTTGATGAACCAAGGGAAAGGTTGAGTTCTAGGCAAGTTGAGAAACAAGTTTTTGAGTAGTTATACTTATCCTGAGAGAGGTATACTATATTCTCTATTTAGGAGAGATGAGTTGACTTGTGAGAAATCAATTGAAGTATACAAGACTAGAGCCCCCAAGGAGAACTACTGGGGCATATGTACCCTTGATCCAATAGCTATTTGAGTTGTTCTTTTAACTCAATAGCTTTAATAATGGACATCTTAACGGCTTTTTGCAGTTGATGTAGCACTTGGTATCATCTTAATCTCATGATCCACTTCCCTAGGCAGTGATAATTCTGTCAATTCTTTCGAGAATAAATATGCGTACACTTTTAACCACAACGGCTCTTCATTGGAGTCCTCTACCTGTTCTTGCTTGGAGCTTTACCAAATAGACGAGTAATCATTTCCGTATCCCTTGAGCTATTTGTGTTGCCTTGGCTAGCTAGATCTTTGGTTTACCCACTTCTCCTTGAGTTGTAACTAACTCACCTTTAGGATTCCGAAAGGAAACTTGACCCTTCCCACAATGGATGTGAGCATCGTTGGGGATTAGCCAGGACTAGCCAATCCATCCCGAGTAGGCACTCATGGACTCCTAGATTCATTACCCTAAACTTAATAGATATGGGCTCTTTTCTGAGTAGAAATTTCACCTTAGCAAATTTTCTAGTGCAAGTAATTTCTTGCCCATTTACCAGTTTAACAAGTAAGGTAGATGCAGCTACAATGGCTATCCCTAACCTTCTTGCACAAGCTGGTGAAATGAAAGAATGAGTTATACTAAAGTCAACTAGGGTTTTGAATTTCTTACCTTGGTAATCCTGGATAATTGAAAATTGGTATTTGGCCCCTTTTTATGGATAGCGGCATGAACATATTTCCTCTCAATCTCAACTTTCATGGACGGGTCTTTTTCTTCGTTGATTTCCTTAATGGTGATATGGGAAGTTTTTGCCTTTCCAATTGCTGCACAACTACGACTAGGGATAGCCCTGGTTTGCCCACTGAATTTTCCTTGACAATGATCTTTGCCAAGTTTGGGACATTCTCTTTTGAAGTGCCCAGGTTCCTTGCAGTAAAAAATCGCAAGCTTTGGTTGCTTCTTTGAGTGGGGATAAAGTCACTAACTACATTTGCCCTCTGCTTCTTCAATTGGCCATGACCGTATCCTTGCGCCCTTTCAAATTGAGCCTTCAACATCCCTAGATTTTGGTTTTTGTGAGACCAAGGTCTATTATTCCTAGACCTCGGCTGGACTTGTTGGGCAATGGGTCTCACTTTATCAATGCATCTTGTAAATTCGAAGGGTGCATTGATTCCAATCGAGTGTTCACTGGTGGATTCAGCCCATCTCACAAAACTTAGAGACTTGTTGGAAAATACTCATTGTCGGGGCGTATTTTAACAAGGAGACAAATTTTGAGTAGTACATCTCCAACGATAGACCCAATTGTTTCAACGTAAATAACTCATTCATCTTCTAAGTTCTATATGCAGGTGGCATGTACCTTCCCTACACTGCTTCTTTCAGCTTATCCCAAGTTATCATGCTTTTCATCTTTACACCACTGCTTCCACCAAAGCCTAGCTTCACCGATGAGTTTGAGCTTGGCAATCATAGTGTGGTTTGCAAGTGTTGTTCTTGCTGCATTGAAGTAATCCTCCATGGATTCAATCCATGCTTTAGCCTTGACTTCAACAACCTTCCCTTTCCCATCAAATTCTGGTGGTTTGATTTGTTTGAGAAGAAACTTATTCTCTTATGCCTCTTTCCGGGAATAATATTCTAGTTCTGCATTTGGGGTTGTATCTAGTTATTCAATTTAAACTTTCACGTTAGGATTGTAGTCACACATCTCTTCACAACTTATCTCAATGCGCATATTATTTTTCATCAATACTGTGCAACAATTCAGATAATCATAAAATTCTTATTTATCCATAAAGAAGCATAAGCCTCAAGTACAATTATTTGGGGATAGATAGAGATAGGCCGGGATGATTTTTCTTTCAAGAGTTACATCAACGCCAGGTTAGTAATTCCTTATTGGATTCAACTATGGGAATAGAATAATATGGGTTTGGGGAATGGATTCTCATGAAGCGGTAAGTCATGGGAAGTCTAAGAAATCCCCATTTTTGATAGCCATGATGTTTGTTTTGCCCCATTATTTTAATTCTATCTACTAGCAAGACTTTGACCACCTCATCATAGATGTAGCAAGTGTGTTCTACCTGTTGGTGCCCGATGTGTAGGATCAAGTTCACACATGCCTCATGAAATATGAATAAGTTGATAACCTTCAAGTCCTCCAACCATTTTAGCCTCTTCAGATCGTTTTGAAGATAGGTAAGTCGGTTGGCATCTATGTAACAATAACTTGCACTCCAATTCCAACACCTTTCCACATACGGCCGTGAAGGGTTGTAGAGTTGATCCAAGCTCCCCGTCATGTTGGTTCTTCTATGATAACTTGGAGATCTCATGGCAGTCGTAAGCATGATATTGAATATGAGGAACCTGCTCCATGCCTCGTAGATCTAGAAGCAACAACAATCTAGAAGTGAGTAAAAGAATATATATATATATAGTGAAAAAATCACTTTCCTCTTAACTGTTTTACTCGTTGGTTTGCTCTGATACCAACTATAATGTGTCCAGTCCTTGACATGTTTTAGTAGTCCATCAAGAGTCTAATCTAAAAGATGCTGCCTGGCACTCCCATGGAATGTCAAAGCATTTGTCGAATAATTAATTTCAAGTCTACTCCACAATGAAGTGTACCGGCCAACCCTGTTAGGATCGACCTGAATCTTTCTGAGTTTCTAACGGTCAAGTCCTACTACACAACCTTTTAGCATCGATCTTCAGATGATCTACTTTGTGCAAAGCATCTAAACTGAGACGGACTCATATCACACTTGGTTCACAAAGAATGGAAAACAAGAGGGATGCATTGCTTGACCTCTCTACGCATAGGGTAAAGTCCCATTCTTGCCCCCTAATATGATACAAGCCAGGGTTCTACCCTACATTATCTAAGGTCAATTGGTCATCATGATTTGAATGTTGAGAAGCCTCTTCGTTCTTTGGGACCACCCTACCATAGGACGGACCCATCGAGGGTTTCGTCCACCTACTTTCCTTGATAGCTTTAGTTTTCTACTTACCTAAGAGCACATTAGTGGTAATACATCTCGAGGGATTCACTATATATATATTCTCTATATAACGTGCATTCATGACCTATTTATAAATATCCTAGTCTGCCAAATTTTCTTGAATAAAACACAACCCTTTTCTATTCAATCTGTAAGTAACCCCTTTATATGGCACCCTTATGTATGTAAAAAATGTATAAAAAAGGTGTTTTCAAAACTCCTTATTTTGAACTCACGTTATATATACATATATTCATGAGTGAACCCCCCCCCTCGAGTAATACATACAAGTAGCTTCCTTAATTAGTCCGTTAGCCACATGTTCCTTTATGTAATTTTATGCACTGACATGAAAATAGTTCATACAAGTCCCTTGAGCACAATATTAGTGAGTTTGGAAATCTCCCAATTCCCATTTTTTGAATACTAAAAAGGTGGCACTTGGATAATATGCCCATAAGTTTCTCAAAACCATATGATGTGACCTATCATTGGATTAAAGCACTTAAAAAATGGAATTTATTGAGCTATAGAGCGCTTGATTTGGAGTTATAGTATTCAAGTTATGACAAATCCAAAGATTTGATCACGTGTCCTAAACTTATGGGGCCATATGGTGTTCTTGGAAGTAAATTGTATATTAACATTTTAGCTGAGATACAAGTTTCATCCAAAAAAACAATTCCTGCAATCCGTGAGGATGAGCCTTATTTTCCTCCAAGTTTTTGTCGTTGCACTAGTAACAGGGCCTTGAGAATCCATCTCAAGTCGCGTAGACCGTTTGAGTAGGACTCGGAGGCAGAGGATTTATAGTCAAAGCCCCCTAGAATCTATGCATCGTCCTACGATCAAACTAATCTACAGAGGGACCTCTCGTGGCGGGTCAGTCCATATTCCCATCATGATTTTTTAGAATCCCCTTAGATAGGGTTGGTAGCTAGTGTTGAGATATTAGCAATCACACGTAATGTAGCCTCTTTGTATGAGGCAGTTTGGGATGAAGACATGCAAGTTGCATGAATCCCATATGCACAGAAAGGGAAAACTGTACCCATCCAACAACTATAGAGCATTTTACTTGACTACCACTTTTGATAGATGAATGAATACATGATGATGCTTTTCTTTATCAGTTAATGTCAATCTTGTACTTGTCAGTCCTACACAAGATTGTGTTTATGATTCCAAGCTTCCATCTTGGAACCTAATTCACTTGTGTAATAGTTGTGGTCTTCAGTCAATGTCATCATGAGTTTAGTCTATGCTTACAAGCCACCATAGCCATGCTCTAGATCCTGCGTATTTCTGTAACGTGTCCGCTAGTATCATCCAGGACACGTCTTAGTAGTCCATCGGAAAGGATGTCTAGAAAAGTCCGCCCGGCACTCCCATGGAATGTTACGGGTTTTGCGATCTAGGTCTTCCCGCGTCTGCCACGTAGCGGAAGTATCCTGGCCGTTCCCACTTAGGATCGACCGGAATTAGGGTTTTCCTGATTGGTTATTAGCTAACAGCAACTAGCGTCAGACCCGAGCGAACTACTTTACGCAGATTCCTTCAGGTCCGAAGTGGATTCACGCTGCACTTGGTTCAAGGAGAATGGGAAACGAGAGGGATGCAAGGCTCAACCTCTCTGCCATAAGGCATAGCCCCATTCCGTTCCCCTAAAACAGCATAAATCGGGTAAGACGTAACTCTGGGTCATCGCTCTCGTTATTCGTTTTGATGATCATCCCGCTGTTCTTTGAGATTTTTGAGAAAAGTTCCGGGCTAACCAGGACCACCCAACTGTAGGACGGACCCATGGTCCATCCTCCACACTTTCCTCGGTTTGTTTTAGTTATGTAATTATCTAACACATTAATTTGACATATAACAATTAGCTTCTTTAATTAATCCTGTTAAGCACTGGTTCCTTCACGTAATCTTATCATGTGACATAGAAAAACAATATCAAGCAAGTTCTTTTTAACATTTCATCATTTTATCTTTGAAATACAAGGAGTTCTGCCCGTAGGCTTGTCCATAATCCGCCCGAAGGCTATCCAGTGATCCTCAAGGATCACTATTCCAAGCTTCCGCCCGTAAACTAGTATGCGGGCCTTGAGATCCAATCCCAAGTCACGTTAGCCTCTTGTGCAGGACCCGGAAGGCGAGGGATTTACGGCCAGAGCCCCCCTTGGCACCCAAGTGTCCTCCTGCTCCAAGTAGAACTCAACGGAGAGACCTCTCGCGGCGGGTTCGGTCCACGTTCTTGGCGCGGTCAACAACCCCCTTGATTAGGGTCAGGCAGGTAGTCGAGGGTAACTGAAGCTGCCTCTCCCTTCAGGCCTTCAACCTGAAGCATTAGATATCTTTTCATCCTTTAGTTCCTTGAGCAAACAATGCAAACAGTGCTTTCTAAACTGTTACAAGCACAATCAATTCCAGTGGTCGTTTATTTGGCCAATTTCTAAGGAGTGAATCTTTCTCTCCAAATGCATCCAGCACTCGATCCAGGATCAATTGCGACTTGGCAAGATCCCCAAGGGTTTGTTTGTTAACCCTATATCCTTGGGTTAGGCCGTACCCTACTAACCCAACTTAACCAATACCTTAAGTTCTATTAGCAGTAAATATGTTATTCCAATTTACTAATTGGTCTTTTGCTTCCAAACAAATATCTAATCCTCGTATCTTGGTTACTTTACCCAAGAAAGGTACTATATCACGACGATTATTTCTCCTCTTGCAAGATAAACTTGCGTAAGAATCTATCAATCTTATTCCGAGGAATTGGCCGTTCCCTTGTGATCAAACCACAAGATCATGCGACTCTGCAACTTGTTGCACAAGTGTCGCATATAATCCATGGGACTATTTTACCCATCGAACGGTGTCTTCTAATCACAGAATCATGATTTAGATAGAAAACAGGGTTAGGGTGTCTTCATATCCAATCCGTTCTTGATTGCACTAGGCCGACATTGTCGGTCCTAGGGTTCCAACTCAAACCGAGATTCATCTTTTTAGCGAGCGATCCTTAGGGTAGAAACCCTAGATCGTTTCTTGCAAATATGTCCTGTTGTCCCTACATTCCGTGAATGTGGACATGTCTTTAGGGTATGAGAGTTTCAGCTTGGCAATAAGAGCGACTAGGTCACGTCCTCAACGTGCTAAACCCTAGTTAGCACTTGGGGTATGTTGCATAGATTTAACCATTCCTAAGTGATTCCTTCACGGTTTTAGGCGTTTAGGGTAAACCAATTACTTGTCTACTCATGAAGATAATTATGATACCATTCTCATAATCACATGATTCATTGCCTACATATGATTAGATTTACAAACCCTAACCTTTTTTTTAAACTTAAGATCAAAGCGTAGGTTAAGTTATGGCATAATTTCCATTGATCCTTCTAAAACATGCATTCACGATTCATGTTGCTAGGCTTTTAGGGTTTATGTTAAAACGAACCCTGCAACCTTTTCCTAATTTCATTTCTAAATGAATTATTCGTATGCTAAATGAGCATTACACAACCTTTCGTAACTACTTACATAATTGATTGAGATTTATGCCAACTAACTAGAGTTTAATCTACTTCATGCAGCCCTAGAATCATTTCCATGCCTCGCAAATTCCTACTGTTGTTAGCAATCTTCTTTAATGAATCATTGCGTAGAAAGAGACGCGATTTTATCTTTCCATGCATAATCGAAGGGTACAACAATAATTTCGACTTTGTAAAGATGATCATTAGTTGATCTAAATTCGTTACTTTGCAATGCATAAAAACAACTTGCTAAGAATGTATAGACGTCTTATGTTCTTCTTTCGTTCGTTTCTTTGAGAAATACAAATGACCGATTCTTCAATTGTGAGTTATTTCCCTTAAGATAGCCAATGTTTTTCAATCGCAAAAGCACATCTTGCTTCCGTGAATTAACCATGCATAATTGCAATATTATGACGTAAACCAAAAAAATGAAGAAAACCTGGACTTGTGGATTCGGTGAAATGTCCACATGAATGTTAGGAGATGATCCTCCTGTGGTTGTGCCCATCACAAATTCGATCTTCTTGCCTTGGCTGTAGACGTAAGATCTTGGCCTATCTCCCTTGCACGCGCAATTCCCTTTGAGATTCGGCTTCCTTGACCGATGCACCGTCTTGTGGAATTGGGCTTTGGAAGACCTTATAGGCTTCCTCCTCGAAGATCGGAGGAAAGAGAAGTTATCTTTAGGAGGGTTCAATGGGAAAGCCCATAAACCCAGCAAAGAATTTGGGCTTGTGCGGGTACAATCGGAAAGGTTTTAAATCCTGGGGAGTGGAGGTTTTAAAATTCACTTGGTGGAAATAAAAGGGGGAAAAAGATGTAAGAATCGCTGGTGAAGGGATTAAATCCTGGGGAGTGGGAAAGAGGTTATGAAGAACTTCAAGAGGAAGGCCTAATAAAGCTATGGGAAGTGGAGGATTTGGATCCCGAGGGGGGGGGTGTTATTAAACTCACTTTGGAAGGCTTTAAGGAAGCCCACAAGAAAGGGGGCTTCCTAAGGGCTTTGGAAGCTTCCCAAGAAGCTTCCAAAGCTTTTGGAGGGTGAATTCACCACGTGGGAGGAAAGGAGATGTTGATGGGAGCAACTTGCGATCCCAGGCGGCAGTTTTCAAGGCGCAGACTTCCCTCACTCTCACTCGTCACGGCCAGCGGCTTATGGCCCCCTTCTTCTCAGGATCCTCTCCCTCTCACAGCATCAATTTCCCCTCCCTCTCTTCTTCTCAGTCCACATTACCCTCCGACCTGGCGACTGTAGCGTCACGGCTCCTTACTCCTTCACACGACCACCCCCTCCTTCACGGCTGTAGTTCTCTAGCCGGTAGCATGTCGATCTCAGCTCCCCCTCTCCTTCTCTCGGCCTGGCGGCATTCTGGCCCTACTCCACGGCAAGGCCCTCCTCCACGGGAGCATTGTGGCCCTCTCCCTTCACTCCCCCCCCCCCCCCCACAAGATTTATATAGGTGAGGGGAGGGGATCCTCCCTCCCCCACGCGGCATCTTGCATGGGTTCGCCCCCCTCAGCCATCCAACACGGATGCTTAGTCATACTGCCTTCCCTCCCTTTCCCCCAGCACGACAATCGGCTGGGGGAAGGAGGGAATAATTTTAAAAAATTCCATAATACTAACAATTTAATCATTTGGAATTTTAGTAAGAGGAGGTTCTTGTGAGAAGTGCGGTTTTGAGATCAGAATTGTTACATTCTCTCCCCCTTGGAGGAATCGAGATGTCCTCATCTCGAGATAAACTGGGAATATTGATGGTTGAGAGTTCCCTCCTCTATCCAAGTGGCATCCTCCTCGGGATAATCTTTCCACTAGACGAGGTATTCTCTCAAGGTTATGGATCTCAGTTGTCTCTCCCTAACATCTAAAATTTTGTCAGGTCTTAGTTCAAGGACTCCTCGACTAGGCATTAGAACTTGTTGGTCATTGAGTACATGGTTAGGATTAGGTGCATACTTCTTCAATAGGCTGATATGGAATATATTATGAGCCTTTAGGTTCTCTGGGAGTTGTAGTCTATAAGCATTAGGTCCTAGGCACTTGAGGATCTTGTATGGTCCACAGTACCTTGGACTTAGCTTCTTGCAATCTCCTAAGGATAGAGAACTCTTCTGTGGTCGTACGCGAATGAAGACCATGTCTCCTTCCTCGAAGATTCTATCTTGTTGCTTCAAGTCCACGTATGCCTTTTGTCCATCCTTGGTGGCTTGGATGTCCTGTCTTCTTGACTTTATTTGGCCATCCATCTCTTCCAACATCTGCCTTGAAGCTTCAACCCTCAAGGTTGGATCTGAGAAGTTTAGGGGACTTCGACAGTCATGACCATACAATGCTTGAAAAGGGGTCATCTGAATGCTTTGTTGGTAAGAAGCATTGTAGGCAAATTCAACCAAAGGCAAGTATTGAATCCACCTTTTTGGCTCACGACAGCAGTGTGCCCTAAGCATATCCTCGATGACTTGATTGACTTGCTCTGTTTGGCCATTAGTTTGGGGATAGTAAGCTGTGCTAAAACTGAGTTGAGTCCCAATGGCTTCGAAGATAGCTCTCCAGAAGTGTGATGTGAAGAGAGAGTCACGACCACCAATGATTCTTCTGGGTAGCCCATGTAGCTTGAATATCTTCTTGATAAACAACCTTGCAATGTCTGAGGCTTTATAGTTTGTCTTTACCAAAATAAGGTATGCAACCTTAGTCAACATGTCAACCACAACCATGTGGAGTGGTATCCTCCCTGAACTTAGGGTAGGCCATTCCCATTTCATTTGGGGAATGTCGAGTGGTTGCAATTTCCTGGCATCATGACATGTTCGGCTTTGATACGTGTTGAGATATCGAGCTCCACTCGTGATATGCCAGGGTGACCGTTGTGTATTTATGTCACCAACTTGTCAGTTTGCAAATGCGGTTGGTACACCGCCCATGAATAATAGCTAGATGACAGCTATCCTTATCTACTCTAGTTCGTGGCTCAGTTAGTATGCCACCTTAGTTAGTTGAGTTTGGTTTGAGACCCATATATAGGGTTCTTCTATTTTCTTTGTACTAGAGTTCTTTTGGCTTACACAACTAAGAAGAGGAAAACTGTTTTCAGCCTCCACCTTTGTGTGCATTCCCCCATTGTGCAAGCAAGAAAGCTACAAGTGAGACTCCTTCCTTCTCTCCCACAATCTTGACATGGTATCGGAGCCTTGTTCATGGTAAGGAGCTCAAGAAAGCAAGCCAAGCTCGCGGCGTTCTAGTAAGAGGAGCAGTGTTGCTTTCATTTTCTATTTTGGGAGCAGATCTTTGCAGGTAGCATAGCCAGAAATTGCAAGAGTGCATTGTCTCAGGTTGAGACGCCCTTCGCGGTGAAGTAAGAGGGCAGTATATGCTGCGGGTAAGGGCTTTAGCCCTTGGCGACCTTGTTTTTTTGATTTGAGGCTATTTCGGGGCCTGTTTTGGAGGCGGAAGTTTTCTGCACGCACTCAGGAAAAAGCCCTGTTTTATGCTGTGTGACCATTGTTCTACAGGTCAGTGAAAAGTTACCACAGATATTGCATTGTATGCTCGTGTCCAGAGACATTGGGAGTTACAGAATCATCCTTGTTGCCTGTTGATGCAAAATCGTCACTAGGAAGTGACTGTGTGGTTAAATACCACTTTCGTCAGTGTTGCAGATTTGCCCTTGTGAGGCTGAAGCTGTATTCTTTGCAGTGACAGAATTTTTTTGCAGTATTCTGTAATGGCATCTGATTCTCTTTCATAGATTGTAACTGAAAAGCTTGACAAGAACAACTTCCAAGCATGGAAGTTTAGAATGATGAATTTCCTTATGGGAAAAGGATATTGGGAATTTGTTACATGAAATGAAGAAGAACCAGTTCTTCCTGATGTTCCCAATCAACAACAAATGCAGGCATTTAAAGCATGGCATGAGAGAGCTAGGAAAGTTATGTACTGGTTGTCTATCAGTATTTCAGACTCTATGATTGTGCATATTCAGGATGCAAGTACGCCAAAGGAGGCATGGGATACTTTGTCAAAAATGTATAGCACAAATACGCAAGCCAAGAAAATGCAGCTCAAGCAAGAGTTGCATAATGTGCAAAGAGAAAGTATGAGCATCAATGACTACAACATGAAGGTGAAGAAGATTGCAGATGCACCTGCTTCCATTGGGTCGCCAGTGGAAGATGATGATTTAGTTTCTGTGACCTTGAATGGTCTAGGAAAGGATTATGCACAGTTTCGGACATCCATTTCAGTTCGTGAAAGATTTCGTGATTTTGAGGAGTTGATTGCTTTTCTAATTTCTAAGGAGCAGAGAAATGGTGGTGCATCTTCTTCAGGAGGAACTTCAAAAGAAACTGTCTTCTACTCAAATGTTGGAAGAGGTAGAGGCAGAGGTAGAGGAGGCCGATTTGGAGGCCATGGTAGAAATCAGAATATGCAGCAAACTCAAGAAAACCAATCCTATGGAGGAGAATGTGGTAACTCTAGAGGCAGGAGGAGCCTCTCTCTTTCTTTTGCTTGTTTAAGGTTTAAATCACTCTCTCTTTCTTTTGCTTGTTTAGGAGAGGAAATGAGAGAGAGGCAAAGAGAGAGGGAGAGGGAGAGAGAGGGAGAGAAAGAGAAAGAGAGGGAGAGGAAGAGGGAGAGGGAGAGGGAGGGGGAGGAAATGAGAGAGGGAGAGAAAGAGAAAGAGAGGGAGAGGGAGAGGGAGGGAGAGGGAGAGTGAGAGTCAACTAGTCAACGGAAGGATTAAAAGAAAATGATACCGTAGCTAATGGTCATTACGGTACTTCATCAAAATGAACCCAAAAGTATTGTTATAGAAGAAGAATCCCTTAAATTGAGTATAGGATATTTTCTCTCAGGTCTTATGACTATGAGTAGAATTGATTGAAATAAATTTTATTACTATAGTTGATAAATTTCATAGATGGCATTAATTTTAATACGCGATCCTAGGACAAAAAAACCACATTTCTAAGATGCTTTTTGTTGAGACTGATTTATTATTAGACTAAGAGATCTTCAATGATGCTCATAAATGGATTACTTATACTCAAAGCCCTCTAGTGCAGTTTTTTACAATAACGAATAATTATCTACCGGGACAAACAAATCCTTGAGCATGATACAAGGCCGAGATATAACATCAAAAAATCTCTCAACTACTATGTACAATGCAAGATTTATGGTCAACTTGCAACTTGACGTACATCTCCATAAAGCTATCCATTTAAGCCTCGTTTGTTGTAATGTAGATAAGATGGAAAACGAAGGTCTTATTGTTCAAGACCGCGAGACGTATCTTAATCAGCGTGTCCCATGTCCTTGCTCTCAATGCAAGTTGGCAATTAGATGAAAACGCCGATTGTTTATAGAACGCGTATGACGATTTGGCGAGTTTCAATCTGAGATCATTGATCAGGCGATTGCAGATTTTCAGCAAACGGTAATTTGAAGTTAATATTAATCATGCATTGTACTTGCAAGCTAATTGAAAACCATACACAATAAGATTGGGTCTTGTTGGCAAATTTCTATCCAGGGGGTGATGTCTCGACCCAAGGGGGAGTGCACCCTTTGCGGCCAATTAGAAGAGTTCGTGGACATGCGATGGATGGATTGCAGGAGCCAATCCACCACTTGCAAGGCCCATCTATACCATCAATGCTAGAGGAGACAGACAACCTTCCCGACCTACCTACAATCTTGGAGCCTAAGATGGAGGCAATGATCAATGCATTGATTCCCATGGATGCTGAGACATCTGACCCGCTTAGAGAGGAAGCATCCATACCATTATATGATGGGTGCCAAGTATCTCAGTTGAAGACATTGCTTGCACTCTTAAGTGTGCAAGCAAAATACGGTTGGAGCGATACGAGTGTGACTGAGTTATTCAAGTACCTTGCACATAGGCTTCATTGATTCGCGCGCATGGAGCCACATTGACTCTACCTTCCCAGGCTTTGCGCGCATGGAGCCACATTGACTCTACCTTCCCAGGCTTTGTGCGAGAGCCAAGGAATCTTCGGCTCAGTCTCGCCATGGATGGTGTGAACCCATTCGGTCTGCGCTCGACTTCTTACAGTGTGTGGCCTATAGTGCTTGTCAACTACAACATCCCTCCATGGCTTTCTACAAAGAAAGGACATCTCATCCTTAGCTTGCTCGTCCCGGGCCGCTACAAAGTAAAAAATATGGACGTGTATCTTCGTCCATTAGTCAATGAGCTTAAGATTTTGTGGGAGGAGGGGGTCACTGTGCAAGATATGAGCAGGTGCGATGGTCGGCGGTCAGCCAACATTCGAGCCATTCTCATGTGGACGATGCATGACTTTCCGGGATTGGGAGAGTGCTCAGGTGAGCAGACCTCCGTTCTCGCTGGTAATATCTATATTTTATTTCATTCAATTAAGTATTCACTAGGTCGTGGCTCGCCCTACAGGTCTGGTTACCTCAGGTTATCATGCATGTCCATTGTGTGGGCCACAGTTAGACTCCCGAAGGTCACGAACCATGAAGAAGATGGTATATCAAGGACACGCCACTTTCTTGCCGGAGGATCATGAACTCAGGAAAGGTTTCCTTGGACGACCTCCAACACGTATGAACGCTGCAAGCTGGTACGAGCTGAAAATGGTAAACCCGGAATCACATCCAAATGGAATGCGACGGTTCTCAGTTTTCTACGAGTTGCCATATTGAACCCACTTACAGGTCAACCACTTGTTGGATCCCATGCATATTTTCAAGAATGTGGGCAGCTTGCTATGGGACCACATCACAGGAAAGAGAGACACTATAGGGTCACGAATGGATTTGAAGGAGGTAGATAAGATGGAGGCGCTTTGGCCGCAGTCGAGTGCTGAAGGGGGAGTGCAGCTTCCTCGCGCTCCTTGGGTTTTGTCCACAAAGAAGAGCGCATTGTGAAGCAAGTAATCAAGTCTATCTGCACTCCGACAGGTATGATGCGTTCTCTCAGGTCCGCATTTTCTAAAGATGACCAATTGTCGGGGCTAAAATCCCATGATTGGCATAAGATATGTCAGGTTTGTGAACAGAATGGATTGTAATTAGCGTGGGCATTTTGCAATTTGAAAAGTAGCAATTATTCATAATGCTTTCTCATTTGTGGCAGTTTGTCCTACCGATCGCGATCGCAGGATGCCTTACTCCAGAAATTCGCGAGTCCATTTACAAGTTGTCGACTTTGGTGCAATGGATCTCACAGAAAGAGATTAAGACGTCCTCTATTGAATCCGCAAGGCGGGGAGCAGTGGAGACGGTCTGTCTCTTTGAGAAATACCTGCCCACTAGCATGCTCACGATACAAGTTCACCTTCTTATGCATCTTGTAGACGAAGTGGAGATTGCTGGACCTGTCCATACACGATGGATGTTCCTCCTGGAGCGCTTCATGAAAATCCTGAAAGGCTCTGTGTGACAAGGAGCTCGTCCAGAAGGTAGCATGGCGGAAGGTTGGTTGGTGTCAGAGGCGTTAGTGCATATCTCACAATGGCTACCAATGGTGGAACCAGACAATGAAATGCTATGGACGCTGAAGGACGATGATATACTAACTGGAGATGTGGTGGTTGGAAATGGGGTAGAAAAAAGAATGGATGCCTCAATGGAAGAGAAGGTGAATCGCTTTTGTATGTTGCACCATGCCTCCATGGAGACGTAGCTCGCCAAGTACCAGATTGCAAGGCAAGATCGAGAGGAAGTGCAAGCTGAATTCCGACGCAGTATGCGTCATCAACCGATTCGATATCCTGAAGGCATGGAGGAGATGCCGTGGTTTATGTCAACACGATGGTTGCATGGAGCCTTGACCGCAACATCCAGCAAACGGAAAGAGGTCTCAATGGAGGAGTGGGAGTTCTCACGGGGATGTAGTCCAAAGGTGATGAGGGGTTTAGAATGTGTCCTATCTAAATTTTATATGCGACATCTAATTTGAGTGTTTCAATGTACAATACAAAATATATAGTGCAGCGTGGTCGCGTGGACGGCATTTTCGCGTGGAGCATATTGACAAAATGCACTCCACAATGGACTGTGGTGTCATGGCAAGGTTTGAGCAAGAGAGTCGGCGACGAGCAACGGATCCGAACACGGTTGTGGATGAGATGGAGTATTTTGGAAACTTGCAAAGTATTATTACGGTGGATTACCGTAGCTTCTCCATGATACTATTCGATGTGCAGTGGTTCAAAGTGGTACTTGGAGGAGTTGGAGCAACAGTTCGACGAGGTCCATCTGGATTTCTCGAAATAGATTCCGAAAAAAAATGGATGGATTTACGCGACACCTTTGTGTTGCCGACCCATTGTGAACAGGTGCATAGAGTCATTTGCTTGCTAATTGTAATACGACATGGTTTATGTCACAATGGTTTGAACTCACTTTGTACGTATTTGTGAACAGGTAATCTTCTATCCAAACCCTCAACAACCTCGATGGTGGTATGTTATACCTTCAACTTCTCGAAGTGCGAGAGTATATGATCAAAGCAATGTTTCGGGCATAGATGAAGAAAATATGCAAATAGAGGGGTCAATATTACAAGGGGTGGAGGCCACCGCAAGCTTGGAGCCTGCATCAGCTAACAATGATGGAAATACAGTAGTCCAAGAATTTTTTGAGAACGAGATAGACTCGCTCTTTTATGGTGACATGTCTATCGACCTTCCAGTGTATGCAGAGTTGTGTCAGGAGATTAATATGGGACCATAGAATACTTCATTTCTTGGAGAATTGTATTACTCAATTCGTTGTTTAGATCTTCCATAAAGGTACATAAGATATGCATTTTAAGAGGGATTTTTCAAAAATGATTTATATTATTGTGCTTTGTATAGTTTAAATTGATTATTCTAATACCATTTTTTATCTGTGCAGGTGACATTTTCAGGATGAGTCGAGGGATGAGCGATGAGGAGTTTCAGGACATGATGGTACGCATGTCTCCAGACCAGCTCGCGAGATTCAGAGAGATGGCAGACGAGGAGCTGTCTCGTTCTTCGTCAGGGCACTCTGCTAGATCTGCTTCAGCGCGATCAGATGCTTCAACTTCGAGCAGACAATCTCGACGCTCACAACTTGGGCCAGAGAGAGGGACTACATCGGGATCAGGGGGTGCTACTGTGGAGACACGGATGTGGTGTCTCTGTCTCATCGTTCAGCTCGAGCTGTGTCACCTCCAGGATTTGTCACATCTCTGGGGACGTCTACTCCAGTTACTCTGGCTTTTGCGCAGTCGTCAGCGGGTGGCACCCCTTTTGGTGGCACCCCTTTGAGTGCCACTCCGAGAGAGGTTACCCCCGTCGGTACACCGCATGCACAGGGATCTCTTGGATATGCCCAGGAGCATGGATGGAGATGGGAGAGGACCCATCTTAGGCAGACTCCTAGGGGTTATGGATACCTGGTTGATAGTAGGTCAGGAGCCATCATCATGAATGATGAGGGGAGGAGGGTGATGGCTCGCATGAGAGAGTTGTGCCAACAAGTTTTTCGGCACAATGTCCTGGATCATTGGAAGAACATACCGGAGGGGAGCAAGGACTACATAGTAGCATCCTTGCACGAGGAGTTTCCGGTACCAGCCGCAGTAGATAGATTCTCTACGGGTTGGATGATGGATTGCATACGTGCATACATGTCACATAGACGATCCGACGCACGCAAGGCAATCAAGAGTGGGGCTGCAAAGCCCGAGTGGTTAGATGTAGACGACTAGCGTCGACTAAGGGAGGAGGCTAGAGATTCGCCAGGACGTTGAAATCAGCAGTGGGAGGCGGCGAGGGCACGACTCAAGGCCGGAGTGGTCCATCATCTTGGGAGTGGCGGCCACAAGACATATTTGGAGGACTTTGTAAGTTTCTCTTTTGTTTTGCTTATTTGTTTTTTTGAAATATTCTTTGTACTGATAATCATGTTTCTAACAGTTAGCATTTTGTTTTCTTTGCAGCATTTCATTACAAATCGTGATCCGCAAGGCCTTGAGATTCGATATGCAGAGAGGCATGGTCTCAATGCATTGATCGACTGATTGTATAGACGCGGCGGCCCTGTAAGTCACTCATCTTTCTTGTCCGTAGTTACCATGAGATATTTGAATGCATTATTGTATGGTGGATTGATATGTTGTTTCTTTTTCTGCAGAATCGGTTCGATGCTCCTTTGCGACGGGACGAGCTTTCGGGGGACGAGGATTTCTAGCTTGCCCTTGGATCCTTGGCACTCACACACCTTTAGTTTTTAGTCACCTGATCTATGTAGACATTTTCTATGTATTACTGCTATCCTTTCATGATTGTACCAATCGTATTTTATGCGATCATGTATTTATTTCATGTATCAGTTTTATGATTTCAGTATACATTCTTTTTGTTTGCAAGCGCTTTATATGCAGTAGTGCAGAAACTAACTACCCTGCCACAAATTTTTTTTCCCTGTTACGGTCGCTATTTGCATTGCAAATTTACTGCTCGCGTCGCTATTGGCCTCGCTATGCGCGTCGCAAATTCACTGGTTGCGTCGCTATATGCATCACAAATAGCGACGCCAATAGCGACGTTTCTATGGCATCGTTAATAACGACGCTTTTTGCGACGACGGGGGCAAATTTTGTTGTTTGTATTTTCGTCACTTTAAACGTCGGTATAAGGTCTATATCTTGTAGTGGCCCCAAGATGCGTCACTAACACATATAACATTTGCACAAGCTCCACTCTTTCATAATTCAGCGTTCCAGGAGATTTTGATTTGCCTCACAAAACTTTCCCCAACAGAATCTCCCGTCTAACCGACAACTTAGGTTTCCTATCCTCTCAGCGTTGGTTAAAGTTTATCAATCAATTGTAATGCATTCCAAGAGATACCACGTGACATGCTTGATGAAAGGTATATGAAAATTGTGCACAACTATTTTATGATTAAAAAAATCAGCCATGTGAGGTGCGAAAAACAGCCCTTTCATGAATTTTAACTAAGCATTACGTGCTGTGTTGCTTTAGCACCACCGAAACTTCCGTGCTACTAGTCGCCTATATTTAATTATGGAACGACCCCTAAATGCTATGCACAAAGAGGAAAATCAAAATTTGTATATTTTCAGCAATTAGATCGTCACAGAAACTTCCTCCCCCCCTCACCATTTAGGTGTTGCTGTGGTGCATAGGTGTAAATAGTTGTTTTGTATCATTTTTGTATTAAAAAATAATAAACACATACTATAACACAAAGGAAAAGGCCAACTAAGGCTTAACCTCATGCTCTAACCTTGCCAAACATTCATGCACATAAATCTTATTTTTCCATATTTTTTGAGCACAAAAACCACAATTTTTCCTATTTTTCACTATTTTTCCTATTTATTATTCATGGAAAATATGTATTTTCTGATTTATTTGTATTAGATTATTATTTTAATTGAAATTTAATATTTTCTCTAACCTTATCCCATTTCCACTCCTTTTTTCCAACTCAAAATCGAAAAAACCACTAATTAATTCCATTAAAAATGACATTTTGTGAGTTTTAAAGAATTAATAATGACTCTAAATCAATACGGATTCTGTATTTCTGTAGTTGCATCCCTAAAACATGATGAAAACAAGGTTTCAACAAAAATTCATCGCATATGAACAACATTTGGACCATGAAATAACAAAAGCAAACAAATTTCTTCATAAAATTGGAGCATACCACATGTCTTGCGTATTGCGGGTTTTTTAATAATTATTCTGGGCAGCCCACAGACCAATCAACAACCATTATTCAGTGTTGAACCTCTTTCCTCAGCCTCCTCTTCATCTTGAAGCAATCCGATGACAAGCATTCTTCAACCCCTCTTCTTCTTGATTTCTTGCACATGAATTGCCTCTATGCAGGAGAGAGAGGGAGGAGAGAGAAAGACTAAAAATAGGAATTTCATTCCCTTCATCATATTGCATGTGGTTACCATCAAAATCTTTCCCCCTCTATATGGATCAGGGATCTTCCCTTTTCTCTCTACATGATTGAGTATCCAAGAGGTACATACATCCCCAAAAAATGGGCCGTCAATCAAAAAATGCCCCTCCCTGCATCACGACATGTTTTTGCATGTTTTCTTCATTTAGAGTTTCATTTCATTTCATTTATAAAATGTCCATTTAAAAAAAAAACCACTTTTACACTATTATGGAAGGGGTTTCAACCAGTTTGGGGGTGCAAACAGACTCCGATTCGCGATCCGATTGGACGGCTGGCTCTGTGGCATTAAAATCAACAAAGCTGGACTCCGTTACGCTCTTCTCAGCTTCCAGATGCAGTAGCCGCTTCACAACTTCGGGGATTAAATGGGGGATCAAACGACCTCGGAATTGAGATCTAAGGCTTGCTTTGGATTCCTGACGTCGTTTTACATCTAGGAAAACTCCAGCTCAGCCATCCACCACCATTTGATTTCCCATGAAAATCAGTACTAACGCTTTAGGGACTTCCTGCATCGCCACCTTCGACGAAGTCTATTTTTCCCCTAATATTTGTAGTTTTTGGCTATTTTTAAGCACTTCTCGGCATTAAAAATCATTTGTTAATTAGAAGCTCGAAAATGAAAGAGGATTTTGTATTATTGTTTGAAAAATTGATATTAATTGAATGACCTTTTACATCTTATATACTTGTGACATCTTGATAGCAATTATTTCTTAGTATATTTCTAAAATATGTCTCTAACTCTCTTCATTACAATGCATCCCCACCAAGATGTTTTTATCCTCAAAAACAAATAATAAGCTATTACAGAATATGCCAGATGGTGGATATGGTAGAGTACATTTTTTAGACATTAAAAATGATTTTCTGATCTTCAAGAATTTTGAAATGGTAAATGAATCTAAAGTTGAAAACCAAGTATAATATATGTACACCTATGTTGCACCATAAAAGTGATAACTTGGCCCAAAACTTTTCATGAATGAGCTTTTCCAAAAGATAGACATAGTGATATCTATTCTATACCATGCTAGACTAAATCTATCATAACTTTTGAGAAGCTTATGTGAATCAAGCATCCTAGCTCAAAAAGAAGCTCTTTCCAAGCACTTTCACGTTATGTATAATTCACTTCTCTATAATTAATGTAAAATCAAACCTATTTTAACATGTAGAATTGTCCTACAAGCAACTATAGTGAATAAGGCGCATAAACTATCATAATCTTCTTTCAAAATTGTACTTGAAGATATAGATAGAACTTCAATGTACTTGTTGATATAAACCTAAACATATCTTTTTTCCAACAAAATTCCTTATCCACTTGGATCATAAGGACAGCTATCATTGTTGAGATATTTGCAATCACACCTACTTCAGTCCCTTTATGAGAAGCAGTGCGGGCTCAGGACCAGAATCCCATATGCAAAGTAGGAGAAAGTAACACCACTAAAATCCTATGAAGCATTGTACTTGCACTCTTTTTCTTTGCAATGATAGTACTCTTTTCTTTCGAGTAAAGTGTCATGTCACTGTCAATACACAATATTGTGTTTATGAGTCCAAGTCTCAATCTTGGAACCTAATTCACTCGTGTAACAATTTTTCCTTGTCAGGGTCAATGTCTTCATGAGTTTCCTTTTCCTCTTTCAACCTCCATAGCCTCTGCATTTGCCATGCTCCAGATCCCGCATATTTTAACAATTGTCAAAACCATCCATTGGATCATAAAACTAGTCCATGTCATCTCCATCATTCACAGTCTCATAGTTAAGATCTTCAAGAACTATCATGCTATTTCCTTTGACTTTGCTATAGGTACATTTTGATGGGTGCTATGCAAGGTACTTCTCTCCACACTTGAAGCAATGTCCTTTCTCCTTGGACCCCTTGTAAAGGTCCAAATAACAAACTTGTCAATAGTTGGAAGAGAAGTTAATGGACCTAGAATATTGGCTCACTATTTTAGCATATTGGCTCACTATTTTAGCATATTTCATTGACCTAGAATCAACTCTTTTCTTAGTAGCATTGAATGGTAGATAGAATGGTACTCTAGAACCTACACTAGATGCATGATTGCTACCATAAGTATTGCCAACTTGGTTGTCATTGGTTGTCCATAAGTGGGCTGAAATGTAGGCTCTCTCTTATACTTTCTTCCATAACTTTCCATAACCTTAATGGCCTTAAAAGGGATGGTAGATTTTTGTGACATAACATTAGTTATTAACAATGAATGTTCTAGGCCATACATGTACTCATGTATCTTGACATCATTGCTTATTCTCTCCACATACATGGACTCGTGTATCTTGACATCATTGCTTACTCTCTCAACATATATAGTGAGATTGAGGAATTAGTTTGTATAATCTCTTATAGTAAGGCCTATATGCTCTAGTTCATACCACCTTCTTGCTAACTTCTTTTTCTTAAGTGGAGATATAAAGACTTTAGCTAGAAATATTTTGAATGCTTTCCAAGAGTCCACTACTAAATTCTCTTTCTTAACATACTGCCACCAAGTGTATCCAGACACAATGTGGCAATGTGGATTTCTGATCATTACTTTGCAATCCATTCATCTTGGTTGAAGGGTAAAGACGATTGTCTATTATATTTTTCCAATACAATTTTGTCTCTTAACTCTTGTTCATGAAAAGGTTACTATCCCAAAATAGGATGATCATGATTTGCATTTACTAGTCCTTCAAAATTAGACAATTTTCTTCCATAGGGTAACTGAGAATTTTATGGATACCTTTCCATAGGCAAAGGACCTCTTGGCACTTAAGAATGCAACCCATTCCCTTGTAGATTATTGCCATTGATACTACCTAAATAGTCCTCATTCCTTTGTGAAGTCTCTTCTATTTCATATTGAACATTGGGATACCTTATTGTTCAATAATGCCTTGACCTTGGGAATTTGAATCTGGTTTGCTGAAGTGGAACTCTAGGTTCATTGCTTGGTTGAACTTTTTCTCTATTATCCTTATCTCCCATTCATATTTGCATCCATTGAGTAAATTGTACCATGTTTTAAGTATCCAAATCCACACAAGTGAATTGATTAAAGCCTTTTTTGAGCTTTTGATCCACTAAGTTATCAATGGAAGACTTTGTTTATCTATTAGATTGAGAGTGGATTTTTGGAGCCAATTTAATGTGTAAAAAGACCTTGAGATGCATAAAAGATCAAATTTTCATGGAAAATAAAACAATTTGCAAAACAAGGAGTTGGAGTTTTCCTAGATGCATTTTAATGTTGGGAATCCATCGCAAGTGTTTGTTTGTCAATCGAAGTCCATTTGACCCCCCATTTAATCCTTGCAAGGCTTCCTGTTATAAAGTGACTACTAGATCTGGGAGTTGAAAAGTGCGTGATGGAGTCTAGGTTGATAGATCTCAATGCAACGAAGCCAACCATCAAGTCCCTTCTCAATTTTGAGCTCATTTTCCCCTTTGTCTAGGTTGAAACCACTTCAAGCAAGTGTGAAAATGTTAGAATGAACTAGTTATTTGGCGGGTTAAGTGTAAAGCTTGACTAAGAAGAGGAAATGCATGGGAAGAAAATGTGATGGGGGAAGGGGTGCCATTTTTTCACACCTCCTCAAACCCCCCAAAAATGGTATTTTTGGGGTGTCACCATTCTCTCCCTACTCTTGGGCCGAAGTTCCATCAAATTTTCACTCTCCATCACTTTGATTCTCGCAAAGAATGTAGTATTCAGCAAGAGATCCAAAGGCATTCTTTCTCTCTCCTCTTTCTCTCTCATCATAATAAATGTGGTTCATATGGGTTGTTGAGAGAATGAAGGGGAAAGGGTGCTGATGTCGTGACGTTGCGCGTCTACCACTACGAACCTGAGGGCAGAGTTTTTCACTAGGATTTTGAACTCCTTAGTTAGCGTCATTATGAGTTTATTTTCTGTTGTGTGTATCTTTTGTATTTGCATTTGCATGACGCACTATCACATGTAGTTAGGCTACGCAAAATTTTTTCAATGCATTCATAATTTTTTGTGCGGGAGCATCACTCGATTGATTGTATAGCATGGATTCTAATTTGCAAACTGCATGAGTGATTAGGCACAAAGTTTTTTTTAAAAACATATTCTTGATAGGGCACATTGCATGGAGAAATAGGTAACTCTCTTGAAGGTTCAAGGATCCAAGGAAAAGACCATCTTGGTTTTGGACTTTGCTTGTGTGACAGCGCTTTGGAGAGGCTAAACTCTTGGTACTCAAAGAGCTTCTAAGATACTTTGATTGGCTTCACCAATGGGGAAATTCTTTCTAGAAGAAAACAAACAACAAGCTTTGAAGATGGAAGTCATGCATTTGAGGAAATTGGTTTACTCATTGAAATGGAGGATTTACCGGATAATAAGCAAACAAAATTCTTGTCAGCTCTTCTGGTGCCACTATGTAGCCAAGTGGATTCACTGCTACTCAATCCTTCCATTTCGATTGTTGGCAACTGATTTGGTTGTTGATACAACATATGGTGAAGAGATCGTGGACCATAAATTGTTCAATGCAACCATCAAGAAAACGGTGTGCTTGGAATTGTTAATTTTGTAAAACATAAAAAGAGGTTGTTTTTAGAACTGAACTCGTAAAGAGGAGGAAAAGCTAAGCAACGTAAGTGCTGATGACATCCAGAGACATTAATAAGAGAGCTTTTTTTTCAAAAGCTTGGTGCCAGTTTTATCAATGGCGCTTTTGTCAATGGCTTTTTTGAAGTTTTTGAGGCAGTGGATCATTATAAAAGCGATGACAGAGGGAGGAAGGTGGTGTGGAATAACGAAGACCTGTAGTAAAGGAGACGGCCGAAGTCAATAACTGCAATGAGGTGATGAAGAGAGGACAAGACAAAGGAGAGCCGAGAGCAGGTGAGGAGTCGATCACGGCTAACAGAAGGAGGGACAATGGGAAGAAGAAGGGTGTGATCTCGGTAGCCGAGACGGCGCTCAAACGATGAGAAGAACACCGAGCTCTATGGAAGGTGCAGATGAAGGTGGCGTTGGCTGAAGTTGACAGCGAAGGACAAGCTGATGTGAGAAGACAATGCTAAAGTCGAAGCTGCAGATGAAGTCAAAGCTCTACAAGACAGTGCAAAGAGTGACGATGAAAAAGTCAAGGAGACCCAATAGAAGAAGCAACAGCTACGAACAAGACAGAGGGGGGAGAGAGAAGACGGAAGATGATGACGAACTCTGCTGATGAAGACAAAAAGTTCTAGTGATGAAACCTGCAGAAGACTTCAACGACAACGAAGATGGCGGAAGGTGGGGAGCTCTTCAGAAGTACGTAAAGTGACGACAAAGACGAAGCAGAGGACGCAGAAAGACAACGACGGAAGAAGACGACGAGATATGGAATTGAATGCGATGAGCCATGTCTTCAAGAAATTATAAAATTGTGATATGCAAATTTACTGCAATCTGGAAGCAATAGAGCCGAGTCCTCATGAAGCTGCAGCGTCACACTATCCTGAAATCGATAGTATTCAAGAGTTCATATTTTAACTCTTTTGTGTGAACATTATTAAAGGCTAAGATTGTTTACTTTTTTTTAATGCCATGTTGTTCCTTTAACATGGGAACAAAGATGCCTGAAGCTACTTAAAATTGTGAAAGGGATGGAGCTAAAGGATGAAGCTATTCTTTTCATCTTGACGTTAATATCCAAACAATTGTCCATGTGTTTGATGTTCTTGTACAAGGACACGAAGTTTGGGGAAGAATCCAAAACACATAATGCAAACATGTGTGTCTCAATTGAACTTTTTGATACTTCTTAAGAAAAAAATTTGATGTCTTCCAAATTCTATGTGTTAATCTTGAATTGAGCACTCTTCTTCATCCTTGCTCCCATCTCAAAGTGTCCCTGCGGCAAGCGACTTCACAAACCCCTTGTGTGAATCTTGTGTGACATCGATTTGTGATGGAATGCAAGAGATAGATCAAGGAAGCACTAAGGAAGCATTGGGGGCCATGGATGAGCATGATCAACAGCTTCTCGAATATGAGATACATATGGATTTTTATGTCGTTTAATGCGTAAGTGGGATTCTTCATTGTTTTATGATGCATTTTGATTTCATATGATTGGAAATGACTGCTATCAATTGGAAATGATTTGTTTTATTAGAAAACTAGAAAGAATAGCAAGTATTAATCATTTAATAATTTTACGCTAAACATGCAAAACTGGTAAAGTGTAGTTTTATGACAAATCATGAGTTTTGGTTTTGTTAAGTCATATTGTGTTCCTATGGTATGAAATGGTGAATGATGACAAATCTCAATATTCCTAATCATTTTACATTAGAAAAATTAGAAAATTTCATACATATATATATAATAAATTAGAAAAAATAAGAAAAAAAGATTTTATATGAAAAAATAGATTTTATGTGCCAATAAATTACAAAAAATTATGAATGTGTTTGTGAGTATATGGTGGGCCTAAGGCATGAGGTTTAGCCTCAGCTTAGCCTCATTTCTATGTTATAGTGCATGGTTTATCGCTTTTCAAACAAGAAAATGACATGAAAATACTCTCTATACCTACCACCAACAAGCATAACATTAAACAAGGGAGAGAGGGGGAGGATTTATGAGTGTTGATCATGGTTTTAAATTTGACTTATTTTTTGCATTTCACATATAGGGTTCATTTGATTTAAGTGTTAAAGGGTTCAATAAGTAGGAGTGTACTCGATAGTATTCCGTAAGCAACAAAGCAAATGTGTTAGTATGAAAGTATGAAGAGAACTATTTGTGCACTGTCATAATGTTATTTTACGTAAATAAAATGATTGAGCATGATAGATCATCCACTCTTGCATTGCATTCATTACATGGTATTGAAAATATATATCCTGGTTGGATACATAGCACCTGCTTTTTATGAATGTTGACCCATGTTGAGAGTGTGAGAAGTCCTAAGCTATAGGTTTAGTATGTTTGTCTTTGGGGATTGATTTAGTAAGGATTATACTTCATCTCCTAGAATGATCGATGAGATAAGAGAGGACTATGTACTGTATGTGCTTTATGTTGAAGCGACACATTCTAGGGCTAATTCTTGAGGTATAGGAGAGTTGTAGTGGGGCCACGGTAGTTTGCTGAGGGGCGCTCCTTGTGTATGTGCTACCATTATGTTTGGGTACTCCCTGCGAGGAGCTGGGAAGGGATTCGTTGGACTATAAACAACACAAAGACGTGCTTAAGCTAGATCAGTGTATGTAGCCTCCAGACACTCTTAGTACTGAGGCCATGGGGTGTTTCGGTTGAGCATATAGGCTTGGCTAGAGCCTTAGAGCTAATATTCGGCCCATTTTGGTCCCAATATGTGGTGCATTTGCTAGGATCTACCAATAAGTGGCAAATTTTTAATCTTGGCTATAAGTGATCCATATTTTTTAAAAAAATTTCTAATCGGGAGTCACCTTGAAGTGGTGGATATTAAAGCCTTGATCATCGGCATAATGATTAGTTTAGGAAATCCCCATAGCCCAAAAGATACTATGTTGATCCTAAATGGTTAAGTGGAATCCTTGGTTGGCCACGTGGCTGGCCATTTTAGTGACACCATGCTTGAGTTTGGACCACTATGGGAATGTACCCATGGAGTGACTTTTGAGATTAATAGGTTATGGGAGTTAGAGAAAACATTAGAAAGCAAATGTGAGGCTAAGAGGGCAAAGTCATTCACTAATGATGATGACTTTCTAGATAAAAAGACTGTGATGACAATGGTTAATATGCACACAATAATACATGACTATGATCCAAGAATACATCCGATGCTAGTGCTTGACACAATTGGGTATCCTAATGCAATTGCTAAGATATATAAATCATTGGATGATGTCTATGTGTGTGGAAACCCATTGTTAACAAGGAAGGCTCCATTAGGACTTGTCCTAGGTTCTAGCAAAGTGGTGGTAGATGAAAAGAGACTTGCTTAAGTACTAGTAGTCACAGTGATGGGGTAGATTCTCTATTGCATAGTGTTGGACTCCCTAAACCACTTTGTGAGTTGGAAAAAAGGGAAGTCCAGGGAGTTAGTGACTCTTCCACACTATTAGAGATGGAAATGGAAGAGATTAGAGACCTTGACACACTGGTATTAAGTCAAGAGGAATACCAAGATTTTGATGACCCAACGTTGATCCCAAAGAAGAGGAATAAATGCCCTCCTCCTTATAGGGATCTACTAGTGTGTTGTTGGATGAAGATTTGACACTATAGTTGAAAGAATATGGCCTAACTTGCCTTACAAGTGGGTTCGATGATCCACTCAGATGCTTCTGTTCTCAAGTATCCTAAAGGGAGAGGCTAGGAAATGGTATTGGAGCCTCCCAAGAGGGTCGATTAAATCATTTGAGGAATTTTGTGATAGATTTTTAGACAAAAATGAGAAGAAGGTTCCTATGACCCAAGTCTTGGGGCCACTTATGCAGATTAGACAAGAGCCATATACCTCCGTCAAAGAGTACACAAGAGCCTTTGATGACATTCTAAAGCTTTGGCCAAGTCAAATACAAGAATATGTGCTTGGTGAACTCTTTGTCAGTGGCTTGGAAAAAAACAAACAGGTCCAAGTTAGGATGAGAAACCCTAAGCCACTGAAGGAGAAAAAGGTACAAGTAGATGATTATGAGAGATATATTTAGAGGTGTTGGGAGAACTATTGGTGTTTTCCCCACACCCTTGAAATTCATAAGGATTGGAAATATTTGATGAATGTTAGTCATGCCGAGGTGCAAATGATAGGTATACTAGGGAGCTTGGCATTAACTATTACAATCCCAAGGCCTAGGAAGCCTTGCATCCTAATGTAGCCAATCCTATGTTCCAAAGCCATGAGCTAGATGGAAATCGGTGTAGACCTAATGAGGGAAGCAAAGTCGTTAAGCAACTCCTCAACGGTCTAAGTTTGAAACAAAATCATATCAATGAGATAACCTCCCAAAACATAGCAAATATAGAGAGTCGACACCACATTGAGAGGGGAACCGACCGCTCCCACTTTACAGGAATCACTAAAACAAACCACGGGCACCTAGTGGTCGAACTATATACAAAAGGGCTGAGTTGTTGCAATTCTGAAAATTAGGGTTTTGAGTTTTGAAATCCTAATTTTTGCATACTTCGGGCAGTAAGTGCCTGAGTATGGAAAAATAAAAGCTTAAAAGAAGAAATGTGCTAAAAGATGATCAGGCTATAGGAGTCCTCGCCTGTGAGGAGCTCTAGGTTGGGTTGTCCTTAGTTAGGTAGGTAGTTCAAACCGCCACTTAGGGCGACCTCTTTGATAGTTCTTTTTAGTTTGGTCATGTTGGAGCAGTTGGTTAGTGACTAGCTTCGGGCCTTCTATCAGATTATGCTAGGCCTACTCCTCATGGATTTCATGCCTTGGTTTTGTCAGGGGGTAGGGTATGAGCAGTGATGTGTTGTGTTGTGTATTTTTTTGTATCCGCTTGATGCTTCTTTTTGTTGTTTATGTGCAGATTTCTTAGTGGGATTCGACGGGCTGAATTGCCCTACCCCGTGGTCGCCAATGACACATGATTTTTTGTTGCTAAGAAGTGCTTAAAAATAGCCAAAAATTATGAATAGCAGGGGGAAAATAGACTTCGTCGAAGGCGGTGGTGGCAATCAGTACGATTTTAAGCGGCAAGTGTTGAGATATCGAGCTCCACTCGTGATATGCTAGGGTGACTATTGTGCATTTATGTCACCGACTTGTCAGTTGTAGATGTGGTTGGTACACCGCCCATGAATAATAGCTAGATGACAGCTATCCTTATCTACTCTAGTTCGTGGCTCAGTTAGTATGCCACCTTAGTTAGTTGAGTTTGGTTTGAGACCCATATATAGGGTTCTTCTATTTCTATGTACTTCAGTTCTTTTGGCTTACACAAAAACTAAGAAGAGGAAAACTGTTTTCAGCCTCCACCTCTATGTGTATTCCTCCATTGTGCAAGCAAGAAAGCTACAAGTGAGACTCCTTCCTTCTCTCCCACAATCTTGACATGGTATCAGAGCCTTGTTCGTGGTAAGGAGCTCAAGAAAGCAAGTCAAGTTCGCGGTGTTCTGGTAAGAAGACCAGTGTTGCTTTCATTTTTCTGGTTTGGGAGCAAGTCTCTGCAGGTAGCACAGCCGGAAAGTGCAAGAGTGCATTCTTTCAGGTTGAGACGCCCTTCGCAGTGAAGCAAGAGGGCAATATATGCTGCGGGACAGGGCTTTAGCCCTAGGTGACCCTTTTTTTTTAATTTGAGGCCATTTCGGGGCCTGTTTTGGAGGCGGAAGTTTTCTGCACGCACTCAGGAAAAGGCCTAGTTTATTGCTGTGCAACCACTATTCTACAGGTCGGTGAAAAGTTATTGTAGAAATTGCATCGTATGCTTGTGTGCAGAGACATTGGGAGTTACAAAATCATCCTTGGTTCCTGTTTATGCAAAATCGTCACTAGGAAGTGACTGTGTGGTAAAATACCACTTTTGCCAGTTTTGCAGATTTGCCCTTGTGAGGGTGAAGCTGTGTTTTTTGCAGTGACAGAATTTTTTGCAATGTTCTGTAATGGTGTCTGATTCTCTTTCACAGATTGTAACTGAAAAGCTTGACAAGAACAACTTCCAAGCATGGAAGTTTAGAATGACGAATTTCCTTATGGGAAAAGGATATTGGGAATTTGTTGCAGGAAATTAAGAAGAACCAGTTCTTCCTGATGTTCCCAATCAATAGTAAATGCAGGCATTTAAAGCATGGCATGAGAGAGCCAGGAAAGTTATGTATTGGCTATCTATCAACATTTCAGACTCTATGATTGTGCATATTCAGGATGGAAGTACGCCAAAGGATGCATGGGATACTCTGTCAAAAATGTATAGCACAAATACGCAAGCCAAGAAAATGCAGCTCAAGCAAGAGTTGCACAATGTGCAAAGAGAAAGTATGAGCATCAATGACTACCACATGAAGGTGAAGAAGATCGCAGATGCACTTGCTTCCATTGGGTCGCCAGTGGAAGATGATGATTTAGTTTCCATGACCTTGAATGGTCTAGGAAAGGATTATGCACAGTTCCGAACATCCATTTCCGTCCGTGAAAGATTTCTTGATTTTGAGGAGTTGATTGCTCTTCTAATTTCTGAGGAGCAGAGAAATGGTGGTGCATCCTCTTCAGGAGGAACTTCAAAAGAAGCTGTCTTCTACTCAAATGCTGGAAGAGGTAGAGGTAGAGGTAGAGGAGGCTGATTTGGAGGCCGTGGTAGAAATCAGAATATGCAGCAAACTCAAGAAAACCAGTCCTATGGAGAAGGGCGTGGTAACTCTAGAGGCAGGGGGAGCCAAAGAGGTCGTGGTGGATGGCAAAGAGGCCAAAATGTAAACAGTATTGTTGAATGCTACTACTGTGGTAAAATGGGTCATATGGCTAAAGACTACTATAAAAAGCAGAATGACATCATGAATGGAAAACTGCAACAAGGGAATTATGTATCTTCTAGTAGACAGGGTGATGACAAAAATGAGCATTTGTTTATGGTGCAACACATGAACAATTCTGTGACAAGTGCAAAAGAAAGCAATGATGTATGGTATGTTGACTTAGGTGCATCAAACCACATGACAGGTCATGTAGAATGGATGGAGGATGCAAGGAAAATGGAAAAACAAGGATTTGTGGAGATTGGTGATGATACTGCACATTCTATTGTGCAGATTGGAAAAATTCTTTTGTCTATGCAGGATGGGAAAAAGAAATACATGTTCGATATATTTCATGTCCCGAATATCACCAAGAATTTGGTTTCTGTTGGTCAAATGGTTGGGCAGGGCTTGCAGGTCAGATTTAATCCTCATGGATGCTTTGTTGAGGATATGAAAAATAAAGGTCTCTTGATAGCAAAAGGAAAGAAGAAGGGCAGAATGTTTACGTTGGATGCAGACATGCTTGAATTGAGTGCAGCAATGTTTGCACATGGGACCGGTGTAGTTGTAGATATTGATATCTGGCATAAACGCATTGGTCATGTTAATGTATAGCAGCTTAAATCAATGCAGGCCCAAAATAATGTTGTAGGATTGCCTAAATTCAAGGTTGCAGAAATGCATAAGGTATGTGAAGCCTGTCAATTTGGAAAACAGGCAAGGAAACCATTTCCTAGACATGTTCAAGAGAGTAAGAAGCCATTGGAATTAATCCACTCTGATGTGTGGACTACTAAAGCTGCATCTCTTGGAGGCTGTCATTATTTTGTCAGTTTTATTGATGACTATAGCAAAAAAGTTTGGGTGTATTTTATAAAAAAGAAAAGTGAAGTTTTTGGGCATTTCAAAACTCTTAAAGCTATGGTTGAAAAAGAAACAGGCCTGCAAATAAAATGCCTAAGGTCAGATGGAGGGGGAGAGTACCTCTCAAATGAGTTTGCAAGGTTCCTGCAAGAGCATGGCATAAAACAACAATATTCATGTAGTCATACCCCACAACAAATGGAATTGCAGAAAGGAAAAACAGGCATATTGGAGAGGTATCTCGTGCCACACTCAATGAAAAAGACTTGCCAGATTTTTATTGGGCTGAGGTAGTTGCTATACCAGTCTACATAATGAACAGGACTCCCGCTGCAGCAATACATGGGATGACTCCAGAGGAGAGGTATACTGGTAGGAAACCAGATATTTCTCATTTGAAGATTTTTGGTTGCATTGCCTATGTTCATGTGCCAGATGAGTTGAGATCCAAGTTGGATCCAAAAGCTGAGAAGTGCATCTTTATTGGTTACTCTCTGCAGAGCAGAAAGGGTATAGATGCTATAACCCTTCTACTCGTAAGTTTACAGTGAGCAGAGATGTTGTTTTTGATGAGATGAGTAGCTGGTATAAACTTGTAAATGTGATTGATGATGTAGATGCACAAAACGGTAATGCTACACAGAATTCACAGTAGCAGTCATAAAATATTAGTGGACCTGGAGCGTTCTCTAACAATGGTTCACATTCTTCGCCATGGACAGGCAGATTGAGATCAGGAGAATCTTCTCAAAGCAATGCAGATAGTGGTATGCAGGTATTACGAAAAGGAAAAGAGAAGGTAGATCAGCCCATGTTTGATGTGAATGCAGGTCACTCTTATGTGGATGGTGAATCCAGTGGCTCTTAACAGAGCATTAATAATGAGTTGGGTATTCCTTCTATTGTTACACCTGGAGTAAGGAAGACCAGGGATGTTTTGAGAGCACCTGGGAGTGAACCTACTTTGCGTAGGTCTACCAGAGTTAGGTATCCTGTGGATAGGCTGAAATATGATGGATTTACAGCCATTCACTATGCATATATAGTCAAAGTGATACATGAACCAGAACGCACTTCTTTTGAGCAAGCCATGGGAAAAGAAAAATGGGAGAAAGCCATGGATGAAGAAATGGATGCCTTGGAAGCAAATGCTACATGGGAAGTGGTACCTTTGCCTAAAGGTAAGAATGTAATTGGCTGTAAGTGGGTTTATAAGGTGAAGCACAATGCAGATGGTTCTGTGAACAGATACAAGGCAAGATTAGTAGTCAAGGGGTATGCACAAACATAAGGCATTGACTATGAAGAAACATTCAGACCGGTTACAAGGATGGCAACCGTAAGAGCAGCCATTGCTATGGCTACATCAAAGGAATGGTCTTTACATCAGATGGATGTAAAGAATGCCTTCTTGCATGGTGACTTGCAAGAAGAGGTCTATATGGAGCAGCCACCAGGTTATGTGCATGCTGTTCATCCTGAGTTTGTTTGCAGGTTGAAGAAAGCCTTGTATGGCTTACAGCAAGCACCTAGAGCATGGTCTGACAAGATAGGACAATATCTTGTCACTATTGGCTTTCAGATTTCCACGACAGATTTCTCACTTTATGTGAGAAAAACAGAGAAAGGTATTATGCTACTTGTCATTTATGTTGATGATTTGATTATGACAGGTGACAGTGATGAATATATCCTTCATGTGAAAATGCTATTGAAGCAGAAGTTTGAGATGAAGGATTTGGGAGAGCTGCGTTATTTCTTAGGCATTGAGGTGATTAGATCACCAAGTGGGATACGGCTCTTGCAGAGGCAGTATGGATTGGGCATGCTGTCCAAATATGGGATGACAGGCTATAAGCCTATTTCAGTTCCTTTGGAGCAGAATGTGAAGTTGAGCACAGATGCAGGTGAGCTTCTCGAAGACCCTACTATGTACAGACGCATAGTAGGAAGTTTGATTTATATGACTATTACCAGGCCAGATTTGAGCTATGCTGTTGGATTGGTCAGTCAGTTTATGCAGGCTCCAAGGAAACCGCATTTAGATGCGGCTAGACGCATACTCAGGTATGTGAAGTCCACATTGCAGTATGGACTATTTTATGAGACTGGGGTTCAGATACAATTGCATGGATACACTGATGCTGATTGGGCTGGTAGTATTTCTGATAGACGATCTACCAGTGGATATGTATTCTCTTCTGGGAGTGCTACAGTCACTTGGAGCAGCAAGAAACAACCTACAGTTGCCTTGTCGAGCACAGAGGCTGAGTACAGGGGTGCAACAATGGCTGCATGTGAGGTAGCTTGGTTGCATAAGCTACTTTATGATATGCATCAGCCTACAGATGGGCGAGTTGTCATTTATTGTGACAACATGAGTAGTATACACTTGGCAAATAACCCAGTCTATCATGCTAGAACAAAGCACATTGAGGTGCATTATCACTATGTGCGGGAGAGGGTATTACTAGGTCTTATTGATCTAGTTTTCAGCATAGAGGATCAGGTAGCTGACATATTCACGAAGGCATTGGGCGCAGAGAAGCTGCGCAAGTTCAGAGACCTGCTTGGTGTGCAGGAATTGGGATTGTGCTCGAGGGGGAGTGTTGAGATATCGAGCTCCACTCGTGATATGCCAGGGTGACCGTTGTGCATTTATGTCACCGACTTGTCAGTTGCAGATGTGGTTGGTACACCGCCCATGAATAATAGCTAGATGACAGCTATTCTTATCTACTCTAGTTCGTGGCTCAGTTAGTATGCCACCTTAGTTAGTTGAGTTTGGTTTGAGACCCATATATAGGGTTCTTCTATTTCTATGTACTTCAGTTCTTTTGCCTTACACAAAAACTAAGAAGAGGAAATCTGTTTTCAGCCTCCACCTCTGTGTGTATTCCTCCATTGTGCAAGCAAGAAAGCTACAAGTGAGACTCTTTCCTTCTCTCCCACAATCTTGATAGCAAGTCCCTAAAGCGCTAGTACTAATTTTCATGGGAAATCAAATGGTGGCAGATGGCTGAGCTGGAGTTTTCCTAGATGCAAAACGACGTCACGAATCCAATGCAAATCTCAGATCTCAATTCCGAGGTCGTTTGATCCCCCATTTAATCCGCGCAAGGTTCAGGGTTGTGAAGCGGCTACTGGATCTAGAAGTCGAGAAGAGTGTGACGGAGCCCAACTTTGTTGATTTCGATGCCACAGAGCCAACCGTCCAATCGGATCACGAATAGGAGTCCATTTGCATCCCCAAACATGCTAAAAATCCTTCCATAGTAGTATGAAAGTGGTTTTTTTTAAAGTGGACATTTTATAAATGAAATGAAATGAAACTCTAAATGAAAAAAACATGCAAAAACATGTCATGATGTAGAGAGGGGCATTTTTTGATTGACGGCCTATTTTTTGGGGATGTATGTGCCTCTTGAATACTCAATCATGTAGAGAGAGAAGGGAAGATCCCTGATCCATGCAGAGAGGGCAAGATTTTGATGGTAACCACGTGCAATATGATGAAGGGAATGAAATTCCAATTTTTAGTCTTTCTCTCTTCTCCCTCTCTCTCCTACATAGAGGCAATTCATGTGCAAGAAATCAAGAAGAAGAGGGGCTGAAGAATGCTTGTCCGATTGCTTCAAGATGAAGAGGAGGCTGAGGAAAGAGGTTCAGCACTGAAGAATGCTTGCTGGTCGGTCTGTGGGCTGCCCAGAATAATTATTAAAAAACGCACAACATGCAAGACACACGGTATGCTTCAATTTTATAAAGAAAATTGCTTGTTTTTGTTGTTTCATGGTCCAAATGTTGTTCATATGTGATGAATTTTTGTTTGAACCTTGTTTGCATCATGTTTGAGGGTTGTAACTACAGAAATGTAGAATCCGTATTGATTTAGAGTCGTTATTCATTCTTTAAAACCTGCAATATGTTATTTTTAATGGAATTAATTAGTGGTTTTTTCGATTTTGAGTTGGGAAAAAGGAGTGGACATGGGATAAGATTAGAGAAAATGTTAATTTTTAGTCAAAATAATAATCCAATACAAATAAATCAAAAAATACCTATTTTGTGAATAATAAATAGAAAAATAGTAAAAATTTGGGAAAATTTGGGTTTTTGCACTTAAATAATATGAAAAAATAAGATTTATGTGTGTGAATGTTTGGCAAGGATAAAGCATGAGGTTAAGCCTCAGTTTGGCCTCATCCTTTGTGTTATAGTATGTGTTTATTATTTTTTTCATACAAAAATGATACAAAACAACTATTTACACCTATGCACCGCAGCAACACCTAAATGGTGAGGGGGGGAGGAAGTTTGTGCAACGATCTAATTGCTGAAAAGATAAAAATTATGATTTCCCTCTTTGTGCATAGCATTTACGGGTCATTCCATAATTAAATATAGGTGACTAGTAGCACGGAAGTTCTGGTGCCACTCCTAAAGCAACGCAGCACATAACGCTTAGTTAAAATTCATGAAAGGGTTGTTTTCCACACCTCACGTGGCTAGTTTTTTAAATCATAAAATGCTTGTGCACAATTTTCATACACCTTACATCAAGCATGGCATGTGGTATCTCCTGGAATACATTGCAATTGATTGATAAAATTTGACCAACGTTGAGACGATAGGAAACCTAAGTCATCGGTTAGACGCGGGTGATTCTGTTGGGGAAAGTTTTGTGAGGCAAATCAAAATCTCATGGAACACTGAATTATGAAAGAGTGGATTTTGTGCGAATGTTATATGTGTTAGCGACGCATCTTGGGGCCAATCTGTGAGGTGTAGGAGAGTCGCAGTGGAGCCGTGGCAATGTAATATTTCCACGATAATATTTCTAAATCCCATGATACTCACATGGTCTCCATGGTCCAAATTGAGACTTAGAACTATGGATTATTGAAAACCCATGCTCTTCATACGAACTACCTCCTAGGAGGCCAAAAGTATAATTGTTTTTAGAAATAAGACAATTTTTTTTTTGAATTATCCCTCTCTCCTCGAGCCGACAGTCGTGCTGGAGGAGAGGGATATAGCAAGGATGATTGAGCATCCTTACTGGATGCCAGGGGGGTGAACCCCATGCATTGAGCCATGTGGGGGAGGGAGGATCCCCTCCCCTCACCTATATAAGCCTGTGCCATGGGAGTAAGGGGAGGTACAGCAAATCGTGACGCTACCAGAGAGAAGGAGAGTGAGGGACGCTGCTGCATGAAAACGCCTTGAGGGAGGAGCTACCGCCTCCTGTAGGCCAAGCCGATCCGCTGCCGTGGAGGAGAGGAGCTCGTGAAGCCGCCGATCAACAAGCCGCCATCTGCCTGCCAACACACCGCCTGAGGGAGTTGTCTTCTTCCTCCACGCGGGCCTCCATTTACCCTTGAAGCTTTAGAAGCTTCTTAGGAAAGCTTCTAAAGCCTCCTTGGAAGCCCCCCTTCTTGTGGGCTTCCTCATAACCCTTTTTCATGTGGGTTTAATAACCCCACCCCCTTGGATCCAAAAGCCCCCTTTCCCGTGGACCCCCTCCAAGTTTTTAAAAAGCCCATTAAGCCTTTTCTTTTTCCCCCCCTCGTGTTCTTAGTTAAAGGTTCATTTTAACCTCGGGGTATCTTAGAACCCCCTTTCTATTGGCCTTCACAAGACACCTTCTTTTCCCCCTTTTTCCATTTCACCCAAGGCCCTTTAAAAACTCATCTAACCCTAGAGTTAAGGCCTTCTTCCCCCTTTTGGGTTCCCCACAAGTATCCACTAGCCCGAGTTCTAAAACCCTTCCCCTGGGCCTTTATTTTTGCCTCTCTAGTGGGTTTAAAAGCCCATTTATTCCAAGAAATAACCCCTTTTCCCCCTTAGGTTCCCCACAAGTTCCCATTAGCCGAGTTAAGGAGGAAACCTATAAATCCTTCGTAAGCCGACTCCGAAAGACGGTGCAAGTGGTTACAAAGGGAGTTTCACATTCGAAGAAGATCGGCCAAGATCATAAATCTGCGTCCAAGATGAAAAGACCGAATTTGCGATGGCTCCTAAGAAAGCACAAGGCGCAACCGCAGGAGGATCATCTCCTAACATCCATGTGGACATTTCACCACAAGTCTAGGTTTTTCTTCCTAAATTTTATTAACGTCGTAATATTTCAATTATGCATGGATCATTTGAGGAATGAGGATGCATGTTTTTTCGATTGAAAATACTATGGCTAATAGATCACAATTGAGGGATTCAGTCATTAGTATTTTTCAATAAACTGAACAAAATAAAGTGAGCATAAGATTTCCATGCATTTCTAGCAAGTGGTTTTTATGCATTGCAAAGTAATGAAATTAGATTAATTAATGCCCATCTTTACAAAACGGAATTATGATAGTACACTTTGATTAAGCATGGAAGGAATAAACTGCAAATCACATTATTGAACATCTTTTCTTCGAAATGATTCTTAAAGAAAGTTGCTAGAAACTGTAGGAAATTGCTAGGGCTGCATGAAGAAGATTTAACTCTAGGTAAGTGGCCTAAAAACTCATATCAACGAAAGGTTAGATTTAAATCTAGGTAAGTGGCCTAAAAACTCAAATCAACGAAAGGTTGTGTAAGTTCAGCATACGACAAATTCATTCGGAAATGAAAGTAGAAAAAGGTTGCATGTTTAAACATAAAATCCTAAAGCTTAGTAGCATGAATCTTGTTTGCATGTTATATGATGATCAATTGGAATTATGCTATAACTTAACCTATGCTTTGATCTTAACCCAAAAAGTTAGGGTTTGTAAATCAACTTATATGTAGGCAATGAATCATGTGGTTACGGAAATGGTAGCGTAATTATCTTCAAGAATAGACAAGTTAAATTGGTTTAAACCTAAACATCTAAAAACTGCGAGGGACTCTTTTAAAAAGGGTTAATTCAATGCAACATATCCCAAAGAGCTAACTAGGATTTAACACGTTGAGGACGTGACCTAGTCGCTCTTATTGCCAAAGCTAAAACTCTAATACCCTAAAGACATGCCCACATTCACGGAATGTAGGGACAATAGGACATACTTGCGAGAAATGATCTAGGATTTTTACCCTAAGGATCTCTTGCTAAAAATATGAAACTCGGTTTGAACTTGGAACCCTAGGACCGACAATATCGGCCTAATGCAATCAGGAATGGATTGTTATATCTAATCATGATTTCGTGATTACAAGACTCCATTCTATGGGTAAATAGTCCCATAGATTTGATGCGACACTTATGCAACAAGTTGCAGATTCGCATGACCTTGTGATTTGATCACAAGGGAATGGCCAATTCCTCGAAATGAGATTGGCAGATTCTTAGGCAAGTTTATCTTGCAAGAGGATAAATAATCGTCCTAATATAGTACATTTCTTGGGTAAAGTGACCAAGATACAGGGTTCAGATATTTGCTTGAAAGCAAATGGCCAATCAATAAATTGAAATAACATATTTACTGCTAATAGCACTTAAGGTTTTGGTTAAGTTGGGTTAATAGGGTATGACCCTAACCCAAGGATACAAGAGTTAACAGACAAACCCTTGGGGATCTTGCCAAGTCGCAATTGATCCCTCGAGTGTTGGATGCATTCGAAAATAAGGATTCACTCCTTAGCAATTGGCCAAAAATAACAACCAATGGAAATGATTGTGCTTGTAACAGTTTTAAGAGCACTGTTTTGCTTTGTTTGCTCAAAGAATTAAAGGATGAAAAGATATCTAATGCTTCAAGTTGAAGGCCTGAAGGGAGAGGTAGCTTCAGTTAACCCCGACTGCCTACCTGACCCTAACCAAGGGAGTTGTTAACCGCACCGGGAAGGTGGACCGAACCCCCACAAGAGGTCTCTCCGTTGAGCGCTACTTGGAGCAGGAGGATGCTTAGGTGCCAGAGGGGGCTCTAGCCGTAAATCCCTCGCCTTTCGGGCCCTGCACAAGAAGCCAACGTGACTCACGATTGGATCTCGAGGCCCGCATACTAGTCTACAGGCGGAATCTTGGATTAGTAATCCCTGTGGATTGCTGGATAGCCTTTGGGCGGATTATGGATAAGCCTAGGGGCTAGACTTTATAAATGTATTTTAAAGATAATATGATAAGCTGTTGAAAGGGAACTTGTTTGACATTGTTTTTCTATGTCAAGTGCTATGATTACGTGAAGGAACTAGTGCCTAATGGGCTAATTAAGGAAGCTGATTGATGCATGTACAACTAAATGTGGTAGGTAATTAAATAACTAAAACAACCTAAGGAAAGTGCGGTGGATGTGGCTATGGGTCCGTCCTACGGATGGGTGGTCCCAACTTTTCTCAATCATGATGGACAGTAAGAAGATCGTTCAAAGGACATGAACAACAAGGGCGCTGACCTAGAATCTAAGTTATAATAATCCCGATTTACGTTGTTTTAGGGGAACAGAATGGGACTACGCTTTATGGCACAGAGGTCGAGCCTTGCATCCCTCTCATTTCCCATTCTCCTTGAATCAAGTGCAGCGTGAATTCGCTTCGGACCTGGTGTTTCTGTGTAAAGTAGTTTGCTTACGGTTCGATGCTAGTTGACGTTTAGGGTTCGATGCTTGAGGTTTGATGCTAGTTTGCTTGGGGAACGGCCAGAATACTTCCGCTACGTGGCTGACGTGAAAAGTCCTAGATCACAACCCTGTGACATTCCATGGGAGTGCTGGCGGAGCTTTCTAGACATCCTTTCCGATGGACTGCTAAGATGTGTCCTAAAGATTACAAGTGGACACATTACAGGCAATCAGCCGAGAGGTGCTTCCCTATGTGTGTATTACGAGGAATTATGCCTATATGTTATGGGATCTCCCTCTGAGGAGAAGGGAAGGTGAACGTTGGACTACATATTGGATACAAATGCAAAATTGTCATAAGCATTTAGTGCAAAGTGAGTCTTAGATGCTCCTGGCCCATAAGGCTGTGTAGTGGGGTTGTCTGTTGTATGCATGAGGTCTCGCTAGTGCCATAGCCAGTGCCAACCCATTTTAGGTCCCATCACTCACATCTTTCATGTCTTCTCTCATCTCTATCCTATCTTTCTAATATTTCTCTCTCCTCTTTTCTCTCTCTTTTTCACTCTTCTCTTTGATATCTAGTCCTCTTCTTGACATTTAGATTGCTATTACATCCTCAATAAGGGAAAAAACTTGAGTGAATGAAAGAACATGCATTTGTCCAAACAAAGCACTTGCGTAGAAGATCCATACCTTAGTAGACAAGGTGAGAAAGGACCGTAGATACTATGGTCATCAAATTAGTATCTATAAGGGAAAAATGGATTGATATAGTATGCTACAAGGCCCTTTAAAGAATTTTAGACTACTATCACATCCTCAAAAAGGGAGAAAACTTGAGAGAATGCAAGAATATGCATCTCTCTAAATGCATCACTTGAGAGAATGCAACAGGATGCATCTTTCTAAGTACATCACTTGAGATAATGCAATAACATGAATCTTTCTAAACACATAACTTGAGTATAAGGCCCATCCTCGATAGGCAAGGTTGAGTAATGACTCTTGGGAGTGCAAGTGTAATTGTGACAAAATTGACTTGATACCCTCCCACTCTTATGCAAACACATGCTAACTTTACTTGTACATGTGAGTGCAAATTTGAACCTATAGATTCACACCTACAAGCTTGACTTCACACAAAAAGATCATTGACTTTTTATATTATTACAAAATCACAATTTACATATATAGAAGCATATGCTTAAAACCCTTGCTATGCAACTACACAATTGGCCATCAATTAAACAAAAAATAAGGCTTTTCATCCCTTATATCCATGTGGCTTGTCTCAAAACATACTTTGTAGAAGTAAGTTGGATCCATGATGCTCACCATATTTGGGGTGATTGACTCACCTTTAAATACCTTGTCACACCTTCATGTTCTTAGTTATTTTTTGGATAACTATTGAATCCTTTAAATTTATTATGCCTTTTTGGACATATGTCAATATGACAAAAAGGTTTACTATATAACCTAATGATTTAATATCATACCTCTAGAACTTTTAAAAAATGGTTGCTAGATGAAGATCCATTGTAGCTAGATGATGAAGTATAGAGGAAAATATATCATTTTGAGGATTTAAAAGGTTACTATACTGAGAATGTGAAACAAAAATGGATGATAACGCCATAGCACTCAAATATTTTTGGTTGCACTTAATCATTGACATTTATTTAAAGTGTTTTTTTAATAAGTACAAGATATTAATATAATTAGAGATATGTCAATCATGAAGCATATGTCATTAGTTTGACTTTCACATATTCCACATGTGGAATGTGTGATACACATCTAGAAAAATTGAGCATTTGGTCTAGAGGTCCCTATAAAAACTCTTAAAGAATCAAATTGGGGTATCTAAGTTCTCCTCACTCACATCAGAAGTGTAAGATTTCCATTAGTATATGTTGAAAGGAAAAATTTGGTTGCATAAAGTGATTGAATCCATATATTGAACCTCCCAAGACTTTTATAAGAACTTGATTGTCATGTTCTTGTTTAAAACTTAGGTGAGTTGTTCAAAAAGTGAGAGCAATGATGCAAATATGGTTGGTAAACCTCATGTTGACCTCTTTTAAAATTTGGTTCTAAAATGAAAAATTTTCTAGTATATTCATGTGGCATGTGAAAAGTCCCTATAAGACACATATTTAACAAGTGGGATTGTGAAGTAGTGAGAATTGGATAAGCAAATGACTAGTTCCAAGTATCTTCTTTTATCCTATCTTAATCCATCCTTATTGCACAAGCATTCATAAGATCCTCCTTGAACAAGTAGAGGCTAAATGTTGAGCACATTTTGATTGACGTGTTGAACTATCTAAACAAAACAAAACAAAAAAAAATGAATATCGATATCTTTAATACCGTGAACATGAGGTTGATTTGCATATAGAATCCTACTCAAGCCAAAAGTTGATTTGATTTGTGATGACTACCTATTGATTGGTGTTGTTGAATTTAATGATGGGATCATCCATCAAGAAATTTTATGAAATTAACAAAATCATTCAAAGATAAAAGTTTTAACTTCGGTTTCACAAAATTAGCAAACATGTATGCATTACATTATGGCCCACTAAATATCGAGGTGTCTAGGTAAGTTGTTTATTTTCCTAGTCTCAAATCTACAAATAATTAACAAGAGGTTTCAAAAATATAGGCTAATATTTTGACATGGAATTTGACTTGTCAAGTTTTCATAGTTTTTTTAAAGCAGCATAAGTTAACTTGGTCGATAAGCACATGTGTTCATTGGATAGCTAAATTCTAGATGTGTTATTCATTACACCCATTGATTCCATTCACAAAATATGTTGTCTCTCTTTGTAAGATACTTGAACTACAAACCTATAGGTATTCTTTAAGTTTCCAATCGAATCTATGAAATAATGATCTACCATTGTAATTCATTTTGGATTATCAAAATAATTAATAATTGGAGTGGATCTAACTCTACCTCACAAGGAACATGGACATAATGCAAAGCAAATTGTAATGTACCTACCACATAAAATGGAAGGTAACATTTGGTAGTCACCTAGGGTCTCATTTGATTTATTGCCATCCACATTCCATAGAAATAATTGGACTTTGAACTAATTGTGTAGCCTTAGGTCTACATTGCAGTGAAGCATCCTAGTCTCAATCCACAAGGATCGTCTTGAGGGATCCTACAGAACTAAGATTCAATAAAGCAAGAGGGCAAGTTGGCAAGAAAGTGAAATGAATGATAGAGGCAAATGAATGATGATGCATAAAATCTTATTTAATTTATAATGGCTATCGGTTTTTGTTAACAACATTTCTACTTAATGAACCAAATCCATTTTTGAGAAAAGAAAAGAAAATCTCTTTCTTTTTTTTTGGGGGGGAGGGGGGTTTGTTGATCGGACAATGTGGTCAACTCCACCCCCCCCAGCCCCAAAGGTGCATAAGTTAATTCTCTGTTTTTCTTACCCATGGTTCACACGTAAATTCTCTTGAAAATTTTCAATAATATTGCAATTCTAAGGATTTTCATTGATTTATACATGGCTACTTGAATGTTTTTCAAATCATGTCCCAATGTACATACCTTTTTTAATATATATATATATATATATATATATATATATAATTTTGTTGCTACTTAATAAGAAAAAACATGTCCCAATGTCCTCATCTCAAGAGAAACTCAAGATGATCCCTCTTAATAATGGAATCCTTGATCCATGTAACATCATTTTTGGGGAAGTCTTTCCATTGAACAATGTATTCACAAAGTAAACAATTTCTAAGAGGCTTCTCTTAATTTCTAGAATCTATCAATATATACTTCACGGATTCCTTGAGTTGGCATCATCTAGGATATGTTTTCGGTGAGAAATATAAGATTTCAAAAGACTCACATGAAATACATTGTCTTTTTTGAGGTAAGGTGGAAGTTCTAGCCTATAGGCATTCCTACCCAAGGCAATTATTAAATTTTTATGGTCCACTATAACTTGAGTTGAGCTTCTTGAATAAGGGATAGAGGACTCTTCGTTTATCAAACTCTCATGGAAATCATGTTTCCTTTTTTAAGATTCTAGGATGTTACTTTGGGATCTGCATAGCCTTCTATCTATCTTGCGTTGCTTAAATGTCCTAGTGGATTGCCTTGGTCTTTTCTTGTACTTTATCTAGCATTTCCTTGGATGCTTTGACCCTTAGGATCAAATTAGAGAAATTCAAAGGGAACAAGCACTCTTGTCCATACAATGTTTGAAAGGGAGTCATATTAATCTGTTGTTAATTATAACGAACGGGGATCACGAGAATATGGCATGGGAACATACCAGTCACACTGATGGTATATAAGGTGTAAGAGGGTATTTTGAGGCATCACAAAAATTATCAAGAAACTCTCTTTTCACCTTCTCAAGCTTCCATGGCTTCCTCTTCTTCTTCCTCTCTCCCTCTTTCTCTCTCTTCTTCTTGCCTTTCTCTCTCCTGTCCCTCTTCTTCTGCAGTCCTTCTCTCTCTCTTTCCCCTTAGTTAGGACAGTTAGGTCTTCTTCATTACAAGTGGTATCAGAGCTTTGTCCTTGATCCTTCTCTTTCCCCATAGATTTAGGGCTCTCACAGTTTCCCACAGTTAGAAAGCTCCAGTTACATCTCTTTCACAGGTACACAGGAGTACTCAGGCAGGCTGTCAGCCCTCTTGAAGACTGTGGTAGCCTTTCTTGGAGCTTTCCCAAGAACCATGGACAAATCTGGAGAATGGCAGACAAATTTGACAGGTCGTCACTAATTTTCATGTAAGTTTTTTAGGGTTTTGGGCAAAAAGGAGGGCAGCACAGTTAGAGAAGGCCAAAAACTCAGTTACTTTTCAAGAAGACCTTCTCCCTCCTCTTTTCCCAAGTTGCCATGGAAGCTCCAGCTCAAGAAATTCAAAAATTCTGCTCCCCCTCCTCTTCCTCAGCAAGATTGGCTTGTCCTAAGGTGTCCCCCTCAGTGGGAGGAGCACATTGAGCAGCAGCACCCCTGGTCTAACCCTGCTTGTGGCCCCCCAGGAGCAGCCCGAAATTTGCGACGCAAAAAACGGGCTGCTTCCTGGCCTGCAGGGCAGCCCTCCCCTCCATCCTGGCCTCAATCCTGGCTCTTGGCAACCTTCTTGGGTAGCATCAGAGATATCTTCCTCAGCCCTTGGACTCCCCTTTTGCACTCAAGAAACCCTGGTCTGGTGCAGTCCATGGCAGCCATGGAACCTTGGCATCAAGCTCAGAAATCCTGAAGATTTTGGTCTCTCCTTGGTCCCCGGAGTCTGTCTTCAACATTGCCCAAGATTTCAGCCACCATCAAGAAGAACGGGAATAAGATTACAAGCAAGATTTGAAGGCATGCACTTGTGGGCAGCCATGGCTATGGAGTAGGACCTCAATTTCAGCATGAACTCTTCATGGGGAGGTCTTGAACCATCCTGCCCCAAGCTTGATTTCACCCTTTCTTGACGAAGCAAACCCATTTTGAAGCCATGGAGCCATCGGGATCAAATGGAGCTCTCATGGAGGATTGAGGTGGCATTAGTGGCTGCCTTCTTCTCCAAAAGACTCAAGGTAACTGATTCTTGGCTCTCATTCTCTCCGTTTAAGCCTCTTGTTGAATCCCATCCATTTGTTTGAGAGAATGTATGAGTCCAAGTAGATAATAGGAGACCCAGACCTTGAATGCATGCTAATTAATTGTCCCAGTCATTTCCCTTTGATCTTATAGTGCTGAAATGGATTTTACTCATGCTGAAGCTTCATTGTGATTATATTTTGCTTACCCATAACCCATTTGGCTTCTTGTGAATTGGCTGAGCCAAGAAGTGATTAAAAAATCCATTGTATAAGGGTGAGTAGGCAGTGAGTCACTGCTGGTAAGCTCCCTATCCCTATTCCCCATTCCAATTCCATGCACTTCATGAAAATCCCAAAATTTTGATTTTTGAAATGCATCTCATGCTAGTTGTTTAATTAATAAATGTCTGCCATGTATATTCCAGGTGAGGAAAAGCCCGATGCTAGGCGAGGTGGCAAGACAAAAGAGGGGTGACCCCCCTTGCCATCAAAGACCCTGAAGGGGTGCACAACCCGGCTCGGGGGGAACTTTGCCCACCTCCCGGTGATCCGGAGCCCAAAGAATTATTGCATGTGTAGGTACATTTGATGGAATAGCCCAAACTTTGATCACTTGAGCCTACAAACCCCCACATGCATTGGTAATGTCATAAACCGCTTGGTAATGTATGGTGGATGCAATGCAAGAAGGGCAGGGAATGCAGTGTGGAACTGGTCCCAGAAATGAGCTATGGATGCAAAGAATTTATGGCTTTATGGGGCATTGAGAGCCACCATTGAGGCCCTAGATGTCTGGGATAAGACCCTCACCATTGGGAAAAAGTATCCTTCTTGAGGGAGCCTTTGTAGGATATTGCAGACAGTCAGTCCTACACAGTCAGCCCGCAAGAATTGATTATAGCAAAGCCTCTTTGTGTGACTGAGCACAAGCTCTATAGCTCAATTCGAAGAGGGCCTCTTTCCCTTCCATCTGAGCTAAAAATCTCCCCATTCCGCCCCTCGTTTTGGGAGATACACTCAATTTTGTGCTCAGAGGTATTGTGGGACAGGCAGCAGTCCTACACAGTCAACCCGCAAAAACTGATTCAGAAAAGCCTTTTCGTGTGATTGAGCGTGAGCTCTACAGCTTGATTCGAAGAGGGAATTTTCCCCTTGGATTTGAGCTAAAAACCTCCCCATTCCGCCCTACGGTTTGGGAGATACACTCAGTTTTGTGCCCAGAGGTACTGTGGGACAGGCAGCAGTCCTACACAGTCAGCCCACAAAAAGTGATTACAGCAAAGCCCTGATCATTTACTGTTGGAGATATTTTTACATAGCCTTGTAGAGGGGATTGAGGGCTTTCATTTCTATCAGAAAGTTTGCTAATCGGAGTTCCCTAACTCAAGTTATCATCATTTCTGAAACAGGGGGTCTGGTAGACTACACTTGGGATGGCAGGCCACAAGGGTAAAGCAAAGGCCCAGAAGGAACTTCAGCGTGAAATAAGGGACTCCCGTGCCTCAATGAACGATCTTGCTCGAGACCCGTCATGCTAATCGACATCAAGAGATGGAGCAACGCCACAGGGAGATGGAAACCCACCAAGATCAGTGTCTTTCTGAGATGATGGCTAAGATGGACTTACTCATAGAGCGCATGGGCGCCCTCATTCCCGCCATTGCCCCCCCCCCTCGGATCGACCCAAGGAGTATGTCCCTCCCCGTGAGGCTAACCGCCTTCCCCCCTTGGAGACCGGGTGTAGCCCACAAGGTCTTGGTGGTACACATGGCATCTCCCATAGCACTTATGAGGCGGGTGAGCCCTCCGCTCGGCATGATGAGCCCCTTCTTCCCTCCCCCATTACGAATCCTTCCAGCCCATCATTGGCACCCCAACTCCCCCGTAACAGAAGCTACATGCACACTCAAGGGAATGGCTCCAATGCAAACCTTGGGCAGCATGGAATGCAGGAGTGCATGGGCAACATGCATATGGTAATGGGCAGGATGCACATAACACAATATTAGTAAGTTTGGGAATCTCCCAATTTCCATTTTTTGAATACTAAAAAGGTGGCACCCAGATAACATGCCCATAAGTTTCTCAAAACCATATGATGTGACCTATCATTGGAAAGCACTTGAAAAATGGAATCTATTGAGCTATAGAGCGCTTCATTTGGAGTTATAGTATTCAAGTTATTACAAATCCAAAGATTTGACCATGTATCCCAAACTTATGGGAAATTCCCATATTCCCCAATATGGTATTACATGGCAATGGGCAGCATGCATATGGCAATGGGCAGCATGTATATGGTAATGGGCAGCATGGACATTTTGGACAACAAGGTCCTAATGGGCAATTTGGTCCTCATGTAATGCATGGGCAGCATGGCCCCCATGGGAATTTTGGACATCAAGGCATGTATGGGTAGCATGTAGCACATGGCATTCATGGGCAGCCATGCCCAAATGAGCTGCCTGACAAGATCGTGTTTACAAAATTCAATGGGCAATCCTCATCCCCAGCTGAACTAGAAGAATGGACCTCTAAATTGGAAGCCTATTTTCTCATCTACCCCCGTACCGATGAAGCAAAGATCATTTTTGCCTCCCTTCACTTAGAAGGTTTTTCCCACACATGGTGGAGATTTGTTCAACGAGAAAACCAACAGTTTTGTGATTGGGAAGAGTTCAAGATGAATATGATCCAAGTTTTTGTCTCCCCGGTGGAAAAAGAACGCTTGGCTAGGCAATGGTATCAGTTTGATCAGCGAAATCTCACTGTGAGGGAGTACACCAACCAGTTTATGAACTTATCCATGTATGTTGAGGCAGCTAGTGATGAGGTCAAATTGCATAAATACATTTATGGGCTGGATGCGCATCTCTCAGCTGATGTAATGGCTGAAAAGCCAGCCACCCTGTTTGCAGCCATAGAATTGGCCGAATGCTATGGTCGAAAGTACCGCCACAATGAGAGCACGCAGCCCATTGCCGGACAGCAAAGATACCTTAGTAGGCAACCCCCATATGCTACTAATTATCGCAGCAATAATGTAGGGAATGGCAACCCCAAAATTCCTACTTACCCCACTTTTAATGCTGAAAGGAAATATGGCAGTTTTGGGACAGCACCACCCTTGAAAAGTGACCCAAAGTATGCTGAAAATAAGGCTAGGAATGGCTTCGGTCCCAACGGTCAAAAATTCATTCCTCCTGAAGTTGTCAAGGATAGAAAAGCCAAAGGCTTGTGTTTCAAATGCAGGGATAAGTACACAACTGATCATGCATCCAAATGCCCCTTTAAGAATGCCACTGTCAAGTTTAATAGCATGTATGTACTGGAAGATAGTGACAAGGTGGAAGAGGACATGCATGACAGCTCTCAAATAATGACACTTGCTGAAAAAATGCTGAATATGAGGAGGATATTGATCCCGATCAGTTTTATGACTCATCGGACGGGTTCCATTTTGACCCCGGTGGCTGCCCCGTTGATGACATGCTTGGGAATGACCCTTGGCACCCCTCATTCACCACTATATCAGCCTGCTCAATCTCCATGGATGTATGGACCGGCTCTAGGATTCCGAACACCTTACGGGTGCATGGTAACATTGATGGCAAGAGTGTATACATCCTCATAGATAGTGGCAGCACACATAGCTTTGTAAATAAATCAACTCTTAGCCGTTTGGCATGTGTTCCCACTAAATTACAACAACCCCTTCAGGTTCAAGTGGCCAATGGAAATGAGAAAGTGAGCTCCCATGTATGCACACAAGTGTCTCTCATACTGGCTGAAAATTACAGAGTAAAGGTGGACTTGATTACCCTTGATATGGGCCCCATGGATGTTGTATTGGGATGTGATTGGCTTCAGCAGTTGGGAAAAATCTCTATGGACTTCTCTCAGCTGTACATGGAGTTTGTAATGCATGGGCAGCTTGTACACTTGGAGGGAATCAAAGAAAATGCAGATTTTCAGCTTATAACAGCAAGACAACTCAAAAAGTAATTCAAGAAGCGCTCCCAAATCTTTGTCTTGCATTTGCATAAGGATAATGATGACCAACACACCTTGGGGAAGCAAAATGCAGCACTAAAAGCACTTTTGGTTGAGTATGAGGACCTATTTCAGCCTCCCACTACCCTTCCCCCTAAAAGATTGGTGGATCACCCGATCGACTTGGAGCGCTATGCCAAGCCCATCAATAAACCCCCATACAGACTCTCTAAATGTGAGAGAGAGGAAGTAGCAAAGCAAGTCAAGGAGCTCACTGAGATGGGTTTCATAGAGCCTAGCTCTTCCCCTTATGCCTCCCCGGTCCTATTGGTTAAGAAAAAGGACAGATCTTTCCGATTGTGCATTGACTACCATGATCTCAATAAGATCACCGTCAAAAACAGATACCCCATCCCTTGAATTGATGACTTGCTTGATGAACTCAAGGGTGCACGCTACTTCACTAAGATTGATTTGCGATCTGGTTACCACCAAATCAGAATGCGGGCGGGTGATGAAGTCAAAACAGCCTTTCGGACTGACCGTGGCTTGTATCATTTCCTTGTCATGCCATTTGGGCTCACAAATGCCCCCGCCACATTTCACAACTTAATGAATAAGATATTGTAGCCATGGCTTTTCAAGTTTGTGTTGGTATTCTTTGATGATATACTCATTTATAGCAAGTCAATGCATGAGCACTTGAAGCATGTTAGACACATTTTTGATGTACTGAGAGAGCACCGCCTCTTTGCCAAAGAAAGCAAGTGTGTCTTTATGCAAACGGATGTTGAGTACTTAGGACACATCGTTAGTGAAAAAGGCATCCAAGATAATCCTAGAAAAGTACAATGTGTCCGCGAGTGGCCCACCCCCACTACCACTACCTCCTTGCATGGTTTTCTTGGTCTCTCCTCCTTTTATAGGAGATTTATTTGCCATTATGCCACAATTGCAGCCCCGTTAACAGACCAACTGAAAAAAGAGGCTTTCCTATGGGATGAATTAGCTGCCCGCAGTTTTCACTAGTTGAAAGACTTGCTCACTTCAGCCCCCATCCTCGTATGCCCCGATTTTTCAAAGGATTTTACCATCTAGTGTGATGCTAGTGGACGGGGTATTGGTGCAGTTTCGCTGCAGGAACATGGGGTAATAGCATTTGAGAGCCGAAAATTGGATGATAAAGAGAGACAGTTGCATGTCTATGATCAGGAGATGTTGGCAGTCATTCATGCTATCAAAAAGTGGCATCACTACTTGTATGGCAGTAGATTTAAGGTAAAAAGTGACCAACTGTGTGCTCAGATATTTCTTGACTTAGCCCAACCTCACTCCAAAACAACGTAGATGGGTGGCGACACTACAAAACTATGACTTTGAGATTACCCACACCCGTGGAAAGGACAATGTAGTGGCCGATGCACTCTCTCGCATGTGGGCATGCAAGGTCTCATCCACACTAAACTCCACCATGATTGGATTGAATAGCTCCAAGAGGCATACTTGCTTGATGCTGAATTCAGCCCTCTTTTCCAGAAATTACAGCACGGTGTCCTGGATGAGAATTCCCAATATTAGCTCCATAATGGCCTCATTTGGATCCATGGCCATATTGTGATTCCCCATACCTCTCCGTTCACCCAAAGGATCCTTGAAGAGATGCACTCTTCCCCGATTGCTGGCCACTTAGGGGTCTTCAAAACATATGATCGAGTTTCAAAAAGCTTCCATTGGAAAGGCCTATGGCGGGATGTAAAAGACTTTGTGTCTAGATGTGTGCCTTGCCAACAAAATAAAGATAGCTCTCTTAAATCGGGTGGTTTGTTGCAGCCTTTACCTATTCCCGAAGGAAAATGGACCCACATTACCATGGATTTCATCACTGGTTTACCTACAACCAAGAAGGGTTGGGATAGCATTTACGTGGTAGTTGACTAAAGCAGCCCATTTCATCCCTACAAAATCCTAGTTTACAGCATCCCAAGTTGCCACTCAGTTTATGGAGCATGTTTTTAAGTTGCACCATGGCTTGCCCCAAGTCATAGTACATGATCGGGACACCAAATTTATGAGTCAGTTTTGGCAGACCATTTTTAGCTCCATGGGGACCAAATTGGCTTCGTCTACAACCTATCATCCCTAAATGGATGGGCAGACCGAAAGAGTCAATAAGTGGATTGAAACTTATTTGCAACATTTTTGTCATGATGTGCAGAATTCTTGGGATGTATGGCTGCACTTGGCTGAATTTTCTTACAACAACTCCACTCATTCAAGCATTGGAGTCTCTCCCTTCGAAGCATTGTATGGTTATCGGGTGCCCCTTCCTATCATGATCTTCAATGAAAAGCTCAACCCCTTGGGAAAAGAAGAGCTGGACCGCATGCAAGATCTACTTCAACAATGCAAGGTAAACCTCAAAAGGGCTCAAGAGCACATGAAGCTCCATGCTGATGCAAAAAGAAGACCCCTTGACTTTCAAGAGGGTGAAATGGTACTCCTCAAGGTCCCCAAATCCCGTTATGCCACACTAAAGGACGGCTCTTGCAACAAGTTGGCACACCGTTACTATGGGCCCTACAAGATCATTAAGAAGGTCGGGGACTTGGCTTACCGCCTCCAACTCCCTTCCACCACTAAGATCCATGATGTCTTCCACGTGAGCCAATTGAAACCTTTCATTGGCACTCCCAAAGATCATGTAGAGGAGCTCCCACCCATAGATGAGGAAGGCCTTATTCAATACATTCCGAAAGCGGTCATTGGGCAACGTGAAAAGCAACTCCGCACTCGTTCCATACTTGAATACTTGATCAAATGGCAAGGCCTACCAATAGAGGAAGCCTCTTGGCACCCAGCATCTATATTGGATGAATTCCCACACCTCAAGGAGGCTGTGTTGGCTGGCACCTCACCATGACCCCTCTTTTGGGCTGCAGTCTACATCTGGACAGCCACCTATTTTGTACCAGATTTGGTCCTGGTCCACTCTCAGACCCATCCTCCATACATGGCCAGAAAGTATATCTCGAGGGCTCCGTTCTAACACCTTATTTGCCCCAATCAGAGTTTCCTAGTGGAAGTTATGGCTATTTTTCTCCAGCCATATCATCTGGGACTGCACACTAGAAATTCCTGGACAACCCTTTATTTTGTACCAGTTTTGGTCCTGACCTGATTGTAGCCTCACCCCAGCCACATAGGCTGAAAGTACATCTCATGGGCTCCGTAAAAACACTTCAATTGTCCCATTCGGAGTTGCCCACACAAAGTTATGGCTGATTTCCTATAGCACACTCTTACAGTCCATGACTACATTCCTTGTTTTTTAGGACAAAAACTTTATGAGACGGGATGGTTTGTAATGAACGGGGATCATGGGAATATGGCATGGGAACATACCAGTCACACTGACGATATATAAGGTGTAAGAGGGTATTTTGAGGCATCACAGAAATTATCAAGAAACTCTCTTTTCACCTTCTCAAGCTTCCATGGCTTCCTCTTCTTCTTCCTCTCTCCCTCTTTCTCTCTCTTCTTGCCTTTCTCTCTCCTCTCCCTCTTCTTCTGCAGTCCTCTCTCTCTTTCCCCTTAGTTAGGACAGTTAGGTCTTCTTCATTACACTAATACACAAAGCTTTGTAGGCAACTCTACCAAAGGGAGGTATTGGATTGTGAGGTGCCTGCCAAAGCTAATTCCAAGGCACATCTTTTTGTAGTCCATCAGTAAGGTTTCCAAATGACACTGCTTGGCACTCCCTTGGAACATCACGAGGTTTGTCACTTAGAACCTACTCAGTCTACATCACAACAATGGAAGTGTTTTGGCCAAACCCACTAGCATTGATTGACTTAAACTTCTAGGTTTCTAAAATCAAACGTGTCTCTTAACAACCAGTTAGCATAAGTAATTTTGAGTTCCCACTTCTACATGATTACTCGATCTGAAGGAGACTTGCCTTTGCACTTGGTTCAAAGACAATGGGAGATGGAGGGGAGTGCGGTACCTCAACCCTCCTGTCCATAAGGTAAAATCCGGTTTTGGCCCTTTAAAAACAATGCAAGTTGGTTCTACCTAACAACTAGTTGGCCAATTTATCATCTTCCTATTTCTGTTGCCGATTTAGAAAAGCTCCCACCTAATCGGGACCACCTTGCCGCCGTTGGACAGACCGATCGGGGGTTTCATCCACCAGCTTTCCTTTGATGATGGAATCATCTTTAATTTTTTAATTACCTACATCACATTTATTGGAACATATACAACTACCTTCCTTAATTAGTCTGTTAAATCACAAGTTCCTTCATGTAATTTATCTCACAGACATGCATACAATTCGAATAACCCTTGAGTAAAACAACTTTCTTTATTATACTAGAAGTTTATTACAATTTCCATCTTTTCGACCTTGTGGAAGATATACAAAATTCCATGAGGGTATTCTGTCCACCAAGATTCCATCCTTATAACTAGTATTTAGGATTCCAAGATCCCATCTTGTGTCATGAAGGGGCTCATCAGATTCTAGGAGTAATGCAAAATTTACGGCTAGAGCCCCCTTGGCACCCACATTTCCTACTGCCTAAGGCTATCCCTACGAACAAACCTTTCACTATGGATCCGGTCTAAGCCTCTCAAAGTGATAACCATGACCTCCTTGGAGTAAGTTCTCGCAGCCAACTTAGGGGTAGCCTAGCGCGATCTTTCCTTTTATCTTGTTTGTGAATGTTTTTAATCAAACATCTAGATTCTAGCAAACACAAACAATCCTTTCAAACAATGACAATCGCACCATTGTGCAATCCATAATAGCTTCCATTGCCAAGGTAGACCTTATCCTAAGGTAACCTTACATTCTAATGATGATTCTCCTCCCCATAAAGAGGTGTTGAGAGTATCTCTTACAACATATTAAGGAAAACATGAATTTTTCGTTTAGGTTGTCTTACCCAACATAAGAAAAATTCCTTAAAGAAATATATTATGCCAATAACTTAACAAGATGACTTACAGATCATTTAAATAGAGTTTCACTTTCTAAGCATTAGTCAACACTTAACCTTATCGCGTTTGACAATAATTATATCGAGCTATTTTACTAATCTCGAGTGCACATAAAGTGGCATATGTGCAATAACCTCTTGTAACTATTTCCATCATGATTCCAAGATTTAGAATATCAATTAATCTAACTACAAATCATAGTGATTAAATGTTTATCCGTGTACTAGTATGCTTTCTAGATGAAAATGTCAATTCGTGTAAGTGTAAAATATAAAAGCTAATATTTTATATACTTAATTCTTATATGGATGTTGTCCGTGCAATCTAACAAGTAGCTCTTGTACCATTTGATGCAAGGGCGAACATTTATTTTTTGTAGAAATTCGGCATAAACCTTATTATTTTATGTGGCAAAATAATAGCCTAGTTGTGAATAACCTGGTTTGGCACGACAACATTGGGAAATTCATCTTTAGTCGCATTGTTTTTTTCCACACGTGATGTTTCATGTGGTAGTGGCAACTCCGCCAACTTCACGCACTCCCATATCTCCGGTAATACCCATTCTTTGACCGGTTGCAGTGGTTCTCATTGTCTTTCCATCTCGTTGCTTTGGAGCCATCGTTTGCAAGTGGATTCGAGAGATAAAGAAGGAGGAATGAATTTGAGATGGGAGAGGAGAGTGAGAGAAGATAGCTTAGACGAAGTTTGTGAGAGAAGGGGGTATTGAGCTAACTCTCTCCCTCTCTAACTCTTACAATCTCTCTCTCTCTCTCTCTCTCTCTCTCTCTCCAGGTTTCTTTAGCAAGCTCTCGTGGTCTCTCTTGTCCTCAAACTGAGTAGAGGGCATGCCTTTTTATAGATTGAAGGGAGTGCAGGTTGCCTCTCACTTCCCCTCTCTTTCTACCCTTCTTTGTGCAAAGACAACTCCTCCACTCAGAGTGCAGAGCTTCTTTCTCTCCTTTATTATTATTATTTTTTATTTTCTAAATTTAAAAAAAATAGAAGTGGTGTTGAGAGGCTATCAATGCATTATTTGAGGGTTTAAAGGAGGTTTTTTTTAAAGATTGATGATTGACAAGGAAGGAGATGATGAAGAAGATGGTTATGATGATGAAGATGATGATGGTAATGATGATGTTGAAGATGACATTGACGATGGCAACAATGATGAGGATAATAATTAGGAGGGGGGATGGCCTTTACAACAACCATTAGTCTGTGGCCATCCGGCCAGTCCCCTTAAAAAATGTTAGTTTTTATTACTTTCTTTTTTAATGTTAGTAATTGTTAGTTTTTATTAAAGTAAGTTTTAGTTAGCTAGTAATTAACCTACTAACTATTGACTAACTTATCTAAATCTAGCTTACGTACTAACTTACTTAAACTAATTTATCTTACTTATACTAACTACTATAAATTTCTTGGAAATATTACATCCTCCTCCCCTTAGAGAAATCGAGGTGTCCTCATCTCGAGAGAAACCGTGGGTATTGTTGATGAAGAGCATTCTCATCTATCCATGAGGAATCCTCTTTAGGATAATCCTTCCACTGGACAAGGTATTATCTAAGGGTTCTACTCCTCAATTTTCTCTCCCTTCCATCAATTACTTTGTTAGGTTATAGCTCAAGGACTCCTTGGCTAGGTATTACAACTTGTTGATCATCAAGGATATGGTTAGGGTTAGCTAGGTATGCTTTCAATAAGCTAACATGAAATACATTGTGGATTTTTATATTCTCAAGGAGTTGTATCTTGTAAGCGCTTGGTCCTAAGCACTTGAGAACCTTATAGGGTCCACAATATCTTGGACTTAACTTCTTAAATTCTCCTAAATACAAATAACTCTTCTTTGGATGGACACAAATGAAGACCATGTCTCCTTATTTGACAATCCGTTATTGCATTTTTAGATTAGTATGCGCCTTTTGTCGGTCTTTGGAAGCTTGAATATCCTACCTAATAATCTTGATTTGATCATCCATTTCTTCTAAAAAATTTCTCAAATATTCTACCCTTAGAGTAGGATTGGAAAAATTAAGTGGCATACGGCAATCTTGACCATATAGTGCTTGAAATGGAGTCATCTGAATACTTCAATGATAGGAAGCATTATAAGTAAATTCCATTAAGGGTAGATACTGAATCCACCTTTTAGGTTCCTTGCTGCAATATGCACGTAGAATATCCTCAATTACTTGATTAACTCGTTCTGTTTGCCCATCAGTTTATGGATAATAAGAAATGTTGAAACAAAGTTGGGTCCTAGTGGCTTCAAATAAACTCTTCCAGAAATGTGATGTGAAAACAGAATCACGATCATCACTGATGATCCTTTAGGTAACCCATGTAACCTAAAATCTATTTTACAAAAATTATTGCAATATCTGAAGCTTTGCAATTGGTTTTTGTTGGAATAAGATGAGCAACCTTTGTTAGCATGTCTATTATTACAATTATTGAGTTATATCCTCCTCGCACACAGAAGGCAACCCAACTACAATGTCCATGCTAATAAACTCCCATTTCATCTGGGGAATGTCAAGTGGCTGGAGTTTTCGTGGTAACTTGACACATTCAGATTTTACCCTTTGGCAATTTAGACATTTGGTGACATATTTAAGTATGTCGCCCTTGAGTCTTTGCTAGAAATAGTTTTCCCTGACAGTATTAAGAGTTTTTGCATACCCCTAGTGTCCTGAAAAAGGAGAATCATGTGCTTTCCAAAGTATCCTTCTCATGAGAGTCTGACTTGAAGGAATGCATAGTCGCATTCTGAAATAAACAAGTCCTTTGTCTCCATCTGTGGAGAATTCTTGATACTTAGTCTTGAGTTTGGGATCTTGTTTTTTATTTTGAACTTTCCAAAAAAATTGTTGATAGTCTGGGTCCTTATTTGCTTCATCCTTAGTCAAATCGATAATAGGATTAGTTGGCATTGATACCATTGTAGCTATAGTTTGTGCCCTAGATGGTTCTTGAACGAACGATAAGAGCATTAAGGAAGACTTTATGACTAAGGGCATCTAGTACTAAATTTTCTTTACTAGGTAACTTAATTTCAAAGTCATACTCTTACAAAATTTTGATCCACCATCATTGCCTCATATTAAGATCAGGTTGAGTAAAAATCCACTTAAGACTTTTATGATCTTTGATTAAGGAAAACTTATTTCCAAGCAAGTAATGTCTCCATAATTTGAGAGCGTGAATCACATCTAACAACTCCAGGTCGTGAGTAGAATATCTCTTTTCACAAGATTTCAATTTTCTTGAAGAGTAAGCTTCAAGATTACCTTCCTGCATTAGTACACATCCCAATGCAAGAGAGTTGGCATCTATGAGGATAGCTTCAAATTCCTTGCTTAAGTCCGGTAGTCTTAAAATAAGAGCAGTTACCAAACTATCATTTCGTTGCTCAAAGCTAGATTGTTCAATTGGCATCCAGATAATGGCAACTTGCTTTTTTAGTAGGTCTATAAGAGGTGCTACAATTTGGGCATAGTTTCTTATGAATACCCTACATGATCCTGTTAGACCTAGAAATTTTCTCACTTCCTTGATAATGTTTGGGGGTGACCAATCTCGAACATCTTTGACCTTGGCAAGATCTACTAATATAACTTTGGTAGACACTACGAATCCCAAGTATTCAATCTTCCGTTTGAAGAAGGCACACTTCTTCTTCTTGGCATACAATTTGTGTGTTCTCATCATCTCAAGGACAATGTGAAGATGTCATTCATGATCTTCTTACTCCTTAGAATAAGTTAGGATGTCATCAAAGGAATACAAGAACAAAATCATTGAGATGAGGTCTAAAAATTTCTTGCATCAACCTGTTGAAGGTAGCTTGAGTATTTGTCAACCCAAATGTCATCACAATGAATTCAAAATGACCATATCTTGTATTGAAGGCGGTTTAGGAATATCTTCATCCTTGACTCTGATTTGATAATATTCTGATCGAATATCGATCTTAGAAAAGATCCTTGCTCCTTGTAGACAATCAAGAAGCTTGTCTATCATTGGGATCAAGTACTTATTCTTCACTGTTACCTAGTTTAGCCCTCGATAGTCAATACAAAGATAACAATTGCTTGACTTGCTCTTTTAGTTCAATGGCTTCAAGAATAGATATTTTGTAAGGTCCCTTTGCCATTGGAGCGGCTCCTAGAATAAGTTTGATCTCATGATCAATTTCTCTTTTAGGTAACTCAATTTAGCTCTTCAATAAATATGTCGGTGTATTATTTTAACCATGATGGTTCTTCTTTTGTCTAACCATCTTGATTTATCTTGTTAAGCTTGATCAACTAGACTGGTAATCCTTTCTTCAAACCTTTCACAATTCGGGAAGTTTTTTCTAATTGAACTTTAGGTTTCCCTGTTTCATCTTGTGTAGTTGCTATTTCACCATTCAAATCCTGAAATGTGACTTGACCTTTTCCACAATGGATATGAGCATCATTGGGAATCATCCAATCCATTCCTAGTAAACATTCATAAGTTCCTAAGATCATTACTCTGAATCTCATACTTAAAAGGTTTCCTCGTAGGTTAAACTCTACCTTGGCAGTTTGCTATGTAGAAAGTACTTCCTTTCCATTTGCTAATTCCATAAGCAGTTTTGATGCATTTACTGTATCTTTTTCTAACTTCTTAGCACACTTGGGAGAAATAAATGAGCATGTACTTCCACAATCAATCAAAACTTTAAATGATTTACCTCAATGACTAGCTGGTGGTGTCTGTATTATCGAATATTGAAAATTTTGATGTAACGTGTGTGGTCCTTGACACGTTTTAGTAGTCCATTGGGAGTCTAATCTAAAAGACACTGCCTGGTACTCCCACGGAATGTCACAAGGTTTTTTGGATAGTGAATCCTAAGTCTACTCCGCAAAGAAGCCTACTGGCCAACCCTATTAGAATCGACCTTAATATTTTTGGGTTTCTAATGGTGAAGTCCTACTATAGCCTTTTAGCATCAATGAGATACTTTGCGTAGAGAGTCTAAACACAGGCGACTCATATCGCACTTGGTTCAAAGAGAATGGGAAACGAGAGGGATGCATCGCTCGACCTTTCTACCTGTAGGGTAAAGTCCCATTCTGGCCCCCTAAAATGATATGAGCCAGGGTTCTATCCTACATTATCTAAGGTCAATTTGTCATTGCGATTTGAATATTGAGAAGCCTTTGAGTTCTTTGGGACCACCTTGTCATAGGATGGACCCATCGGGGGTTCCGTCCACCCGCTTCCCTTGATAGCTTTAGTTTTCTACTTACCTAAGGGCACATTAGTGGTAACACATACAAGCAACTTCCATAATTAGCCCATTAGCCACATGTTCCTTTATGTAATTTTATGCACTGGCATGAAAATAGTTTAGACAAGTTCCTTGGAAGTAAACTTTATATTAACATTTCAACAGAGATACAAGTTCCATCCAAAAGGATGATTCATGCAATCCATGAGGATATGTCTTATTTTCCTCCAAGTTTCTGTCCTTGCACTATTAATAAGGCCTCGAGAATCCATCATGAGTCACGTAGACCATTTGAGTAGGACCTCGAGGCAAAGAATTTACAGCCAGAGCCCCCCTAGCATCCACGTGTTATTGTGCCGCTATGCACACACAATATAAAAAACTTTAGAGTGTGGCTTTCTTATTAATCTAGAGAGCAATGCTATATTAGTCATTAATGTTAGTGTCCATAGATGCCAGATTTTTGGGCAAGTTTAGCCAATTTTTGATATTTTAAATATTATCTCTTGTAAAAATCCAAAAACTATAAATAAATTCTAGAATAGGATGATATGTAAAAGAAAGCATGTAGCTTTTAGCCATTTTAGGAGGATTTTATGTAAAAAAGAGGATTGGTGAAATTGGGCGATCGTTGTTTTTAGGCAGTGAACAACGGTCCGAAGTGGGAGATGAAGAAAGAGTGATCTAGCAAAATTTTGGCTAGGTGTCTTGGTATTTTACTCCCCTTGTGGAGTCAATGGAAGCATCAATTTGGTGATATAAGTAGCCTAGAGGAAAGTATTATTTTATGCACATTTTTGTCTACAAGAGATTTGTCTTCTCATAATGCAAAAATAAACTGACATGCTTCATCTTTGCGAGTAGTATTCTCTACGTCTCCTATTTCTTTCAACCCCTTCTCTTTCGTCTACTCCTCTCCTTGAATCTCCCTTCACCCTACTGTCTCTTAGCCCTGCAGTAGACTTTCAACCCCAGAGGCTCCAACAGGGGTGAACCCGACATGAAAATCGACATTAGAGGTGTGTAGCGATGGGGGATTGTACAAGTTCAAGTGGTGGTGATGCTTTACAATAGATGATTGCTTTGTTGCAGCAACAACAACAACAACAACAATTGTTGTTATAACAGAAGATGTAAAATCGGCAGGAAGCAAAAAGAATTGATTTCTTAGCCGTGAATGCATTGCAAGCAGTAGGACAAGAATTGAAGTAGTTTAAAGGTCAAAATGTTTCGGCTTTCATTCGATTGTATGAAGAAAAGAATCTTTTGTTTCATGGGGTACCGTAGTATGCATGGAGGCGATATTTCTCCCATTTGGCCATGCATGCATTGCATGATTGGATTGACGAGTTACATAGAAGAGATGATGATTGGGCAGCTTTTAAGAAAGCTTTGAGAGAAGAGTTTTTCTTGGAAGATGTAGGATTGGTAACTAAAAAGGCATTTATAGATTGGATTGAAGATCCCAATAAAGGGTTGTTGGCTGCTATAGCTTTGCTCCGTGAATTTGAAAGTCGGTATGCATAGTTGGATGCCAATGAGCAGCAATCATCGGAGAGTTAGAAAATTTATTTGTTCTTGAATGCTACAGATCTTGTCTTGTTGCAAGAGAACCTGACTGATCGTTTAGAAGATGCCTCTTTTAAAATAGGGCTAAGATCATATTGGGCTAATGTAATTAAAGCAGTGCATATGTTGGTAAAGAGAGAGCGGATGAAATTAAGATGGGGCACATGCACCACAACTGCTAGTGCTCAGAAGGGGGCCGAAATTTCAACCAAGGCGCTTGTAGCTATGGTGGAACAACCGGCTATACATATTGGTTTGGCTCTTAAAGGTGATGCTGTGGATAAATTAATCAAAGGCATGCATGATTTGAGGCTAAATTTAACAAAAGCTATGCAAAGGTTGAAAGTTGGATATGAAGTTAGAAGAGAAGGGTCGGCTGAGCAACAGTCCAAATGCCATATAGAGAAGAATAAAAGAGAAGATGTATTTGGTGTGATAGTTTTCAGCATGAAAAGCGAGATTGTGCAGCTTACCTTGAAGCGGAAGCAAAAAGGTTAGTCTTTTGGAAACATGGAAAAATACATACAACAGAAACTCTTCTTCCAATAGAGCCAAATTTTGGAAATGGTGGCATGTAGAAGAGGTTGGAAGATATGGCTGCAAGGACATCATTTGTTGTTATATATGTAGCCACATATGGGTTGAGAATTGAAAGGATTAATGAAGCTCATAATGGAGGCATGACTGAAGAAAAATCTTGCATTTGGATGCAAGCATTAGATTTCATGAAAATGGGAAAAACAACAAAGTATGAATTGGCTAATACAAGTTAGAGTATACGAGGGGGAACAGGATGGAGTACACTAGTGGATTCATTTTCAGCCTATGCTTATTTGGCCGAGGTTCATAATCAAGAAGCTCTTGTGGAAGAAAAGAGAAGAAGAGATGAGAACACTACTGATCCTTCCACTTTAGGCCCATTTGAATGCATAACGCAAAGTAAAATGGAGCAGTAAAAAGAGGCTGAAATAGCCATACCTAAGCATGTTATGGAGGATGCATCTCAAGAGAAGAAACGGGAAGGGAAGAAAAGGGGCAAGCAGCCAAGTTATAGGTTAGAATCTGATCTTTAGACTGCCACAAACCTTAAAAAGGTCTTGGAAGATCGTATACTTGGTAGTAGAGTGGAATTCACACTTGGAGAAGTTCTTGAATTGCAAAGCATGAATTTTATGATGCAATCATTGATATGATGAAATGAAAAAGATAGTTTGATGGTGAAGTTTTGCAAGCATTGATGCAGGTTGACAAAGACATAGAGAAACATCTTGAGAGGGAATATGATGATGCATGTCATGCTGTTTTGGAACAGGCTGATGTTGAAAATGGGCTAAATGGGAGCATAGATAGCAAGCTTGTGGCTGAAAATGGTATTATGGGAAACATTACGTGTAGAGAGAAGGATATGTATAATGGGGATGTCCATCAACAAGCACATGAAGAAGAAGATACACATTTTATTCCAAGCATTCATTATTCACGAACACATTGGGATCGTGCTACAACAGAGACAATTGTTAAAGTGGGAGAAAGAGAGACGCCTTGCATAGCTCTCTTGGATCATGGTTCCAAAATCAATGTTATGGCATGCAACTTGTATGAGATTGGAGTTTGGCCGGTTGATGTAGATCCGAGATGGTGCATGCGGACAACAAAGAATTCATCAAGGGAACTTTATTGAGCTTTTCCGAATGTACCCATGACTATTGGAGATGTTAGGGATGAATATCATTTTTTGTGTAGGATTCATGTAGCTATCTTGTGATTTTGGAATATCCCTATATTTTGGAATCAAGGCTGGAAACAAAAGCCTTGGATGATGGTTCTTCATATGCCCGGGTTCAGAGTAAAGACAATATAAATGATGTACAACTTCTCACTATTTGTGTGAATCATCCCTACAATCGGAATAGGCTGCGGAATACTCCCATGCCACCCAATGCATGAGAGTTTAAGGGTTTTTAGATAGCACCACTGCTGTAAGTGGAGGCTATGGCAGTGCCTCTAGGAAGATAATTATGCCTCCAAGAAAGGAGGAAACTATGTTTGTGTCTGGATTGTAGGAATGGACAGCATGTAGTCTTGGCAATTTTAAGAATGTTTCAACCATGTGCAGGGCTGAAAAGAAATATGTAGGTTGCACTCAAAAAGAGTTGAAAAAATATGGTTTGATGGCTGCAAATGAAGGTATTTCAGGGTTATTTTCAGGGCTGGTTGATGTTGATATAGTGGCTGAAATTTTTGTAGCAATTAATGATGAAAACAAGGAAAGAAAAGAGGTTATTTATGTTGACACTTTAGAGATGTATGAAGTCATTCAGCAATTTGCTGAGCATGAATGTTATGAGTTGTAATATGGGTTGCAAAACAGGGTTGAAGCAAGGGTGAATACAAAGTAGAAAACCGTTGCAAAGAAGGTTAAGCATGTGGCTTTGCCTTTACCACCAGAAAGTGATGGGTTGGCTGAAAAAGTGACTCAACAACCTAGTTTACGAGATCCACATGGAGTAGGACATAAATTTACGATTGAAACTTTACAAAATCTGAAAATTGGTGATACAAGCTTTCTTTTACTTGTAGAAAGAGATTGTTTCTTGCAGATGTTGGCAAGGCATGGGAAAGCCTTTGCGTTTCAACGAAATGAAATTGGATGTGTTAATCCGACCATAGTTGTACCTATGGTGATCTTTACAATACCTCATGTGCCATGGAATTTAAAGTCTATTCCAATACCTCGAGCATATTTGCCTAAGTTGCAGGAGCTTTTGAATGAGAAGATCAGGATGTGGATTTTGCAGCCCTCTTTGGCTCCATATTCGAATCAGTGGTTTACTATTCCAAAGAAGAATGGTACTTTGAGCTTTATGCAGGATTTATAGCCAGTTAATAAGGTCACTATAAGGAATGTTGGATCATGCTCGATAGTGGATGAATTCACAGAAGCGTTTACAGGCAAGGCAATTTACTCTATGGGAGATTTATATTCAAGATATGATGAGTTCTAGCTTGCATTAGAAAGTTGGGATATCACTACCATGAAGACACTACTTGGATCGGTTAGGATGTGTACGCTTCCATAGGGAGAAACCCATTGAGTGGCACATATGATGAATGCTATGCATAAATTTTTGAGGGAGTATATTCCACAGTTGACCTTACCCTTTCTTGAGGATGTGTCGATCAAAGGATGTGATATTCATGAGAAGAATGAAGAGTTGAATGAGTAGGGATGCAGAAGATTTTGTGGCTAATCATATTGCCAATTGTGATAGGTTTTTGAGCCGTCTTGAGGAAGTGCATTTGACTATGTCAGGAGAAAAATTAGTTTTTAGGGTGGAGGAAGTATTGGTTGTTGGGCATATGTGTGGACTATATGGAAGAAATCCCTCGCTAGTAAAGATTGATGCCATAAGTAGGATGTGAGAGACATGTTCAAATGTATTTGAGATAAGAATATTTTTGGGTGCATGTGTCTTTTACTTGATATGGATTCCACATTTTGCTCATGTGAATGAAAGTTTATATTAGCTCTTGACAAAAGGGAAAAAGTTTTTATGGGAAAAATAGCATACGAAGGCAGTTTAGAAGTTAAAGAGCTTATTGATTTCAACCCCAACACTAAAGAGAGAAAATTATGAAATGGGAAGCCTATTATTCTCATCATGAATACAAGCCCAATTGGCACTGGTTGGGTAGTGGGTCAGGATGATGCTGATGGGAATAGGTATGCCATTTGATTTGGAGAAAAGGTCCTCAATGAATGGCAACGACGGTATTCTCAAGTCAAAAGAGAGCTTTGGGATGTAGTGACAACCCTTAAGTGTGATAGGGAGTATTTTATGGGAGCTCATGTAGTAGTAGAGATTGATTGTCTACCTCTATTGGGCATGATAGGAAATTGCTCAACTCTTGATATTGCCATGTTACGGTGGATTGCATATATAAAGTCACTTAACCCTGATTTTTAGCATATTGTAGGTAGACAAAACCCTGTGGCTAACATGCTTTCATGGGAAAGGTTTGAATATGAAGAGGAGTTGATGGAAGATGAAGAGGATGATGTGATAGGTGCTAAAAATGACTTTGTAACAACATGGAATGAATATGCTGTTACTGCAGGTACAACTGTTGTAAGAGGGATTTCAACAGTAAGAAAATAACTTACAACCATGAAGAAGAGATGGGAAACAGAGAGAAAGCATCATCAGTGTTTTGCTTCAGTGAGAACACAATTTTTGGAAGAGTTGTATATGAGGATGATTGGCTGAAAATAGGCCAATATCTCAGCCTCATGACAAAGAAGGCTGAATGGTCTGAAGCTGAATTCAAAAGGATTAGAAGAAAAGATTATGGGTTTTTCTTAAAAGATGGACATTTATGGAAGCATGCAAAGAAAAAGAGAGAAGCTCCAACATATGTTTTGGGAGATAGGGATTCTCAATAACAGGTGATGCAAGAGTTTCATGAAAACTTATGGGTTGGACATAGAGAAGTTTGGGACACATTTTCCAAGATCAACAAGAAGTAGTGGTGGCAAAACATGTATGAAGATGTGGAGCATTATGTGGAATCATGCAATGTCTGTCAGATGTATTCCATGGTAAAGCGTAGAGATGGGTTGCAACTAACCTATCCATTGTCTATGCATTACAAATGGTTAGTTGATTTGGTTGCTATGTCTATAGGTTTATTGAATATGAAATATCTTGTGCTTGCACGAGAAGACTTGACAAATCAAGTGGAAGGTTGAGCTCTTAGTACAAAGACTACTCAAGCAGTTTGCAGGTTCTTATTGGAAGAAGTCTTTTGCAGGTATGGTTGTGTTAGTAAAGTGGTTGCTAATAGAGGAGAATTGGAAGTGGATGAGACTCGTGACTTTTCCACAATTGGGTATCAAGCTCTATTTAACTTCATCCTACAATCATGAAGCAAATGGCAAAAGTGAAAGAGGTCATCGGCCTATCATTAAGGCATTAGCAAAGTCATGCAAGGGTAGGATGAAAGAATGGTGAAGAATGTTACCCTTTGCTTTGTGGGCTAATAGGACCACTCATAGTGCAGTTACAGGGTATATACCTGTTGAATTAATGTATGGACAACAACCAATCATGCCTATTGAGGAGACTATTGCTACTTAAAGTGTTCTACCATGAGAAGAGGGCTTGAATAGAGAAGAGTTGTTGGTCCTACTCATTAGAAAATTAGAAAGAAGGCCTGAAGACATTGAGACAACCATGAAAAAGATGAAGACTGCAAGGATCAAGAACAAGAAGAGGTTTGACAAGTGACACGGACTTTGACCATGAGCTATACAAGAAGGGGAATGGGTGTTGGTTCATAATAGCAACCTGGAAAATCATTATAGTGCCAGTTGAAATATAGCAAAGTGGTGGTTTGGTCCATATGTGGTAAGATTTGTTTTGGACAATGCTACCTATGCATTAAATGAGATGGATGGGATAGCTCTAAAGATTCCAGTGGTTGGAAAATGTATTAATCTCTTTAAAAGTAGGGAGTCTTCAACATATGAGTTGAAGGAGCTAGATACTGAACATGAGTATATGGAAGAAGAAGAGGTAGAAGATGAAGACATTGACATGGTAGAGGATACTTCTTTTAATATTGCAGATCCATAAGACTTGGCACATGCTAGAGGATGTACAAGTTAGGAGGGGTGGATGTTGTGTCACTACGCTCACACAGTATAAAAAAATTTAGAGTGCATTTTTTTAATTAATCTAGGGAGCCAATGCTATATTAGTCATTAATGTCAATGTCCATAGTGTGGATGGTCCAAAAATGCTAGATTTTTGGACAAGTTTAGCCAAATTTTGATATTTTAGATATTATCTCTTGTAAAAATCTAAAAACTATAGATAACTTCTAGAATAAGATGACATGTAAAAGAAAGCATATATCTTTGAGCCATTTTGGAAGGATTTTATGTAAAAAGGAGGATTGACGAAATCGTGCGACACACATCAATCAATTTATGAATCTATCCATGTATGTTGAGGCAGTGAGTGATGAGGCCAAATTGCATAAATACATTTATGGGCTTGATGCGCATCTCTCAGCTGATGTAATGGCTTAAAAGCCAGCCATCCTATTTGTAGTCATAGAATTGGCTAAATGCTATGGTTGGAAATACCGTCGCAATGAGGGCATGCAGCCCATTGCAGGACATCAAAGATACCCTATCAGGCAATCCCCATATGCTAATAATTATTGCAGCAACAATGCAGGGAATGGCAGCCCCAAAATCCCTACTTATCCCACTTTTAATGCTGAAAGGAAATATGACAGTTTTGGGACATCATCACCCTCCAAAAGTGACCCAAAGTATGCTGAAAATAAGACAAGGAATGGCTTCAGTCCTAACGGTCAAAAATTCATTCCTCCTGAAGTTGTCAAGGATAGAAAAGCCAAAGGCTTGTGCTTTAAATGCGGGGATAAGTACACGACTAATCATGCATCCAAATGCCCCTTTAAAAACGCCATTGTCAAGTTTAATAACATGTATGTGCTAGAAGATAGTGACAAGTTAGAATAGGACTTGCATGACAACTCTCCAATGATGACACTTGCTAAAAATGCTAAATATGAGGAGGATCTTGATACCGATCAGTTTTATGACTCACCGGACGGGTTCCCTTTTGACCGTGGTGCCTGTCCCATTGATGACATGCTTGAGAATGACCCTTGGCACCCCTCATTCACCACTATATGAGCTTTCTCAATCTCCATGGATGCATGGACCAGCTCTAGGAGCACGAACACCCTACGAGTGCATGGTAACATTGATGAAAAGAGTGTATACATCCTCATAGATAGTGGCAGCACGCACAATTTTGTGAATAAATTGACTCTTGGCCGTTTGACATGTGTTCCCAACCACTGAATTACAGCAACCTCTTCGGGTTCAAGTGGCCAATGGAAATGAGGAAGTGAGCTCCCATGTATGCACACAAGTGTCTCTTATGCTAGCTAAAAATTACACAGCAAAGGTAGACTTAATTACCCTTGATATGGGCCCCATGGATGTTGTTTTGGGATGTGATTGGCTTCAATAGTTAGGAAAAATCTCTATGGACTTCTCTTAGCTGTATATGGAGTTCGTAATGCATGCGTAGCTTGTACACTTGGAGGGAATCAAAGAAAATGCAGATTTTCAGCTTATAATAGCAAGATAACCCAAAAAAGAATTCAAGAAACGCTCCCAAATCTTTGTCTTGCATTTGCATAAGGATAATGATGACCAACACACCTTGGGGAAGCAAAATGCAGCACTAAAAGCACTTTTGGCTGAATATGAGGACCTATTTCAGCCCCCCACTACCCTTCCCCCTCAGAGATCGGTGAATCACCCGATAGACTTGGAGCCCCATGCCAAGCCCATCAATAAACCCCCATATCGACTGTCTAAATGTGAGAGAGGAATTAGCAAAGAAAATCAAGGAGCTCATTGAGATGGGATTCATAGAGCCTAGCTCTTCCCCTTATGCCTCCCCGGTTCTATTGGTTAAGAAAAAGGACAGATCTTTCCGGTTGTGCATTGACTATCGTGATCTCAATAAGATCACCATAAAAATTAGATACCCCATCCCTCGAATTGATGACTTGCTTGATGAACTCAAGGGAGCACACTACTTCACCAAGATTGATTTGCAATCCAGTTACCACCAAATCAGAATGAGAGTGGGTGATGAAGTCAAAATAGCCTTTCAAACTAACCGTGGCTTGTACCATTTCCTTGTCATGCCATTTGGGCTCACTAATGCACCCGCCACATTTCAGAGCTTAATGAACAAAATATTGCAGCCATGGCTTTTCCAAATTGTGTTGGTATTCTTTGATGATATACTCATTTACAACAAGTCATTGCATGAGCATCTGAAGTATGTCATGCAAATTTTTGAGGTACTGAGAGAGCACCAGCTATTTGCCAAAGAAAGCAATTGTGTCTTCATGCAAACGGAGGTTGAGTACTTACGACACATTGTTAGTGAAAAAGGCATCCAAGCTGATCCTAAGAAAGTGCAATGTGTCCGAGAGTGGCCCACCCCACTACCACTATCTCCTTGCCTGGTTTTCTTCGCCTCTCCTCTTTTTATCGAAGATTTATTTGCCATTATGCCACAATTGCAACCCCGTTAACAGATAGGCTGAAAAAAGAGGCTTTCCTATGGGATGAATTGGCTGACCGCAGTTTTCAGCCAGCTGAAAGACTTGCTCACTTCAGCCCCCATCCTCGTATACCCCGACTTTTCAAAGGATTTCACCATCCAGTGTGATGCTAGTGGACAGGGTATTGGCGCATTCTTGCTGCAAGAACATGGGGTAATAGCATTTGAGAGCCAAAAATTGGATGATAAAGAGAGAGAGTTGCATGTCTATGATTAGGAGATGTTGGCAGTCATTCATGCTATCAAAAAGTGGCATCACTACTTGTATGGTAGCAGATTTAAGGTGAAAAGTGACCATCGTGTGCTCAAATACTTCTTGACTCAGCCCAACCTCACTCCCAAACAACGTAGATGGGTGGCTACCCTACAAAACAATGACTTTGAGATTACCCACATCCGTGGCAAGGACAATGTAGTGGCTGATGCACTCTCTCGCATGTGGACATACAAGGTTTCATCCATCACTGAACTCCACCATGATTGGATTGAAGAGCTCCAAGAGGTATGCTTGCTTGATGTTGAATTCAGCCCTCTTTTTCAGAATTTACAGAAAGGTGTCCTGGATGAGAATTCCCGATATCAGCTCCACAATGGCCTCATTTGGATCCATGGCCGTATTGTGATTCCCCATGCCTCTCCTTTCACCTAAAGGATCCTTGAAGAGATGCATTCTTCATCGATTGCTGGCCGCTTAGGGGTCTTCAAAACATATGATCGAGTTTCAAAAAGCCTTCCATTGGAAATGCCTATGGCACGATGTTAAAGACTTTGTGTCTAGATGTGTGCCTTGTCAACAAAATAAAGATAGCACTCTTAAACCGGGTGGATTGTTGCAGCCTTTACCTATCCCCGAAGGAAAATGGACCCACATTACCATGGATTTCATCACTAGTTTACCTAGAACTAAGAAGGGTTGGGATAGCATATATGTGGTAGTTGACCGACTCACTAAAGCAGCCCATTTCATCCCTACAAAATCCCAATTTACAGCATCTCAAGTTGCCATTCAGTTTATGGAGCATGTTTTTAAGTTGCATGGCTTACCCCACGTCATAGTACATGATCGGGACACTAAATTTATGATTCAATTTTGGCAGACAATTTTCAGCTGCACACAGCCTATCATCCCCAAACGAATGGGCAGACCAAGAGAGTCAATAAGTGGCTTGAAACTTATTTGCGAAATTTTTGTCATGATGTGCAAAATTCTTGGGACGTATGGCTGCACTTGGCTGAATTTTCTTACAACAACTCCACTCATTCGAGCATTGGAGCCTCTTCCTTCGAAGCATTGTATGGTTATCAGGTGCCCCTTCCTACCATGATCTTCAATGAAAAGCTCAACCCCCTTGGAAAAGAAGAGTTGGGACTACATGCAAGCTTTACTTCAACAATGCAAGGTAAACCTCAAAAGGGCTCAAGAGCACATGAAGCTCCATGTTGATGCAAAAAGAAGACCCCTTGACTTTCAAGAGGGTGAATTGGTACTCCTCAAGGTCCCCAAGTCCGGCTATACCACAATAAAGGACGGTTCTTGCAACAAGTTGGCACACTATTACTATGGGCCCTACAAAATCATTAAGAAGGTTTGGGACTTGGCTTACTGTCTCCACCTCCCTCCCACTACTAAGATCCATGATGTCTTCCCTGTAAGATAATCGAAACCTTTCATTGGCACTCCCAAAGATCATGTAGAGGAGCTACCACCCATAGATGAGGAGGGCCTTATTCAGTACATTCCTGAAGCGGTCATTGAGCAACGTGAAAAGAAACTCCCCACTCGTTCCATACATGAATGCCTGATCAAATGGCAAGGCCTACCAATAGAGGAAGCCTCTTGGCACTGAGCATCTATTTTGAATGAATTCCCACACCTCAAGGAGGCCGTATTGGCTGGAACTTAACCATGACACCTGCTCTGGGCTGCAGTCTGCATTTGAAAAGCCACCTGTTTTGTACCAGCTTTGGTCTTGGTCCACTTTTAGCCCCATCCTCCATATATGGGCTGAAATTACAACTCGAGGGCTCTGTGCCAGCACCTTACTTGCCCCGATCGGAGTTCTCTAATGGAAGTTATGGCTGTTTTTCTCCAACCATACCATCTGGGACATCACACTAGTAATTCTTGGATAGCCATCTATTTTGTAACAATTTTGGTCTTGACCTGATTGCAACCCCGCCCCACCCACATGGCTGAAAGTACATCTCATGGGCTCCGTAACAACACCTCAGTTGTCCCATTCGGAGTTTCCCACACAAAGTTATGGCTGATTTCCTACAGCACACCCTTACAGTCCATGATTACATCCCTTGTTTTTTAGGACAAAAACTTTATGAGATGGGATGGTTTGTAATGAACGGGGATCACGGGAACATGGCATGGGAACATACTAGTCACAATGATAGTATATAAGGTGTAAGAGGGTATTTTGAGGCATCACAGAAATCATCAAGAAACTCTCTTTTCACCTTCTCAAGCTTCCATGGCTTCTTCTTCTTCCTCTTCTTCTTCCTTTCTCCCTCTTTTTCTCTCTTCTTCTTGCCGTTCGCTCTCCTCTCCCTCTTCTTCTGCAGTCCTTCTCTCTCTCCTTTCCCTTAGTTAGGACAGTTAGGTCTCTTTCATTACAAGTGGTATCAGAGCCGTAATGACATAGTGCTAAACACATGGTACAGTTCTATTGGCTTTGATTTTGTTCTAGAGAATAGTTGAAGGGGAATTGTTCAACAAAACTTCATCAGAAATATCTTCTAAAGACTGCATGCCCACCGTGTTGAGATATCGAGCTCCACTCGTGATATGCCAGGGTGACTGTTGTGCATTTATGTCACCGACTTGTCAGTTGCAGATGCGGTTGGTACACCGTCCATGAATAATAGCTAGACGATAGCTATCCTTATCTACTCTAGTTCGTGGCTTAGTTAGTATGCCACCTTAGTTAGTTGAGTTTGGTTTGAGACCCATATATAGGGTTCTTCTATTTCTATGTACTTGACTTCTTTTTGGCTTACACAACTAAGAAGAGGAAAACTATTTTTTAGCCTCCACCTTTGTGTGTATTCCCCCATTGTGCAAGCAAGAAAGCTACAAGTGAGACTCCTTCCTTCTCTCCCACAATCTTGACATGGTATCAGAGCCTTGTTCGCGGTAAGGAGCTCAAGAAAGCAAGCCAAACTCGCGGTGTTCTGGTAAGAGGAGTAGTGTTGCTTTCACTTTCTGTTTTGGGAGCAGATCTCTGCAGGTAGCACAGCCGGAAATTGCAAGAGTGCATTGTCTCAGGTTGAGACGCCCTTCGCGGTGAAGCAAGAGGGCAGTATATGATGCGGGAATGGGCTTTAGCCCTTGGCGACCTTGTTTTTTTTATTTGAGGCCATTTCGGGGCCTGTTTTGGAGGCGGAAGTTTTCTGCACGCACTCAGGAAAATGCCTAGTTTTATACTGTGCAGCCACTGTTCTGTAGGTCGATGAAAAGTTACTGTAGAAATTGCATCGTATGCCTGTGCGCAAAGACATTGGGAGTTACAGAATCATCCTTGTTGCCTGTTGATGCAAAATCGTCACTAGGAAGTGACTGTGTGGTTAAATACCACTTTCGTCAGTTTTGCAGATTTGCCCTTGTGAGGCTGAAGTTGTGTTCTCTGCAGTGATAGAATTTTTTGCAGTATTCTGTAATGGCGTTTGATTCTCTTTCACAAATTGTAACTCAAAAGCTTGACAAGAACAACTTCCAAGCATGGAAGTTTAGAATGACGAATTTCCTTATGGGAAAAGGATATTGGGAATTTGTTGCAGGAAATGAAGAAGAACTAGTTCTTCTTGATGTTCCCAATCAACAGCAAATGCAAGCATTCAAAGCATGGCATGAGAGAGACAGGAAAGTTATGTACCGGTTGTCTATCAATATTTCAGACTCTATGATTATGCATATTCAGGATGCAAGTACGCCAAAGGAGGCATGGGATACTTTGTCAAAAATGTATAGCACAAATACGCAAGCTAGGAAAATGCAGCTCAAGCAAGAGTTGCATAATGTGCAAAGAGAAAGTATGAGCATCAATGACTACCACATGAAGGTGAAGAAGATTGCAGATGCACTTGCTTCCATTGGGTTGCCAGTGGAAGATGATGATTTAGTTTCTGTGACCTTGAATGGTCTAGGAAAGGATTATGCACAGTTTCGGACATCCATTTCAGTTCGTGAAAGATTTCCTAATTTTGAGGAGTTGATTGCTCTTCTAATTTCTGAGGAGCAGAGAAATGGTGGTGCATCTTCTTCAGGAGGAACTTCAAAAGAAGCTGTCTTCTACTCAAATGCTGGAAGAGGTAGAGGCAGAGGTAGAGGAGGCTGATTTGGAGGCCGTGGTAGAAATCAAAATATGCAGCAAACTCAAGAAAACCAGTCCTATGGAGAAGGACGTGGTAACTCTAGAGGCAGGGGGAGCCAAAGAGGTCGTGGTGGATGGCAAAGAGGCCAAAATACAAACAGTAATGTTGAATGCTACTACTATGGTAAAATTGGTCATATGGCTAAAGAGTGCTATAAAAAGCAGAATGACATCATGAATGGAAAACTGCAACAAGGAAATTATGCATCTTCTAATAGATAGGGTGATGACAGAAATGAGCATTTGTTTATGGTGCAACACATGAACAATTCTGTGACAAGTGCAGAAGAAAGCAAGGAAGTGTGGTATGTTGATTCAGGTGCATCAAACCACATGACAGGTCATGCAGAATGGATGGAGGATGCAAGAAAAATGGAAAAACTAGGATTTGTGGAGACTGGTGATGATACTGCACATCCTATTGTGCAGATTGGAAAAATTCCTTTGTCTATGCAGGATGGGAAAAAGAAATACCTGTCCAATGTATTTCATGTCCCAAATATCACCAAGAATCTGGTTTTTGTTGGTCAAATGGTTGAGCAGGGCTTGCAGGTCAGATTTAATCCTCATGGATGCTTTGTTGAGGATATGAAAAATAAAGGTCACTTGATAGCAAAAGGAAAGAAGAAGGGAAGAATGTTTACGTTGGATGCAGACATGCCTGAATTGAGTGCAGCAATGTTTGCACATGGGATTGGTGTAGTTGTAGATATTGATATCTGGCATAAACGCATTGGTCATGTTAATGTACAGTGACTTAAATCAATGCAGGCCCAAAATATTGTTGCAGGATTGCCAAAATTCAAGGTTGCAGAAATGCATAAGGTATGTAAATCCTGTCAGTTTGGAAAATAGGCAAGGAAACCATTTCCTAGACATGGTCAAGAGAGTGAGAAGCCATTGGAATTAATCCACTCTGATGTGTGGACTACTAAAGCTGCATCTCTTGGAGGCTGTCATTATTTTGTCAGTTTTATTGATGACTATAGCAGAAAAGTTTGGGTGTATTTTATGAAAAAGAAAAGTGAAGTTTTTGGGCATTTCAAAACCCTTAAAGCTATGGTTGAAAAAGAAACAGGCCTGCAAATAAAATGCCTAAGGTCAGATGGAGGGGAAGAGTACCTCTCAAATGAGTTTGCAAGATTCCTGCAGGAGCATGGCATAAAGCAGAAATATTCATGCAGTCATACCCCACAACAAAATGGAATTGCAGAAAGGAAAAATAGGCATATTGGAGAGGTATCTCGTGCCATGCTCAATGAAAAGGACTTGCCAGATTTTTACTGGGCTGAAGCAGTTGCTACAGTAGTCTACATAATGAATAGGACTCCCACTGCAGCAATACATGGGATGACTCCATAGGAGAGGTATACTGGTAGGAAACCAGATATTTCTCATTTGAAGATTTTTGGTTGCATTGCCTATGTTCATATGCCAGATGAGTTGAGATCCAAGTTGGATCCAAAAGCTGAGAAGTGCATCTTTATTGGTTACTCTTTGCAGCAGAAAGGGTATAGATGCTATAACCCTTCTACTCGTAAGTTTACATTGAGCAGAGATGTTGTTTTTTATGAGATGAGTAGCTGGTATAAACCATTAAATGTGATTGATGATGTAGATGCACAAAATGGTAATGCTGCACAGAATTCACAGCAGCAGTCACAAAATATTAGTGGACCTGGAGCGTCCTCTAGCAATGGTTCACATTCTTCGCCATGGACAGGCAGATTGAGATCAGGAGAATCTTCTCAAAGCAATGTAGATAGTGGTATGCAGGTATCACGAAAAAGAAAAGAGAAGGTAGATCAGCCCATGTTTGATGTGAATGCAGGTCACTCTTATGTGGATGGTGAATCCAGTGTCTCAGAACAGAGCATTGATGATGAGTTGGGTATTCCTTCTATTGTTACACCTGGAGTAAGGAAGACCAAGGATGTTTTGAGAGCACCTGGGAGTGAACCTACTTTGCGCAGGTCTACCAGAGCTAGGTATCTTGTGGATAGGCTGAAATATGATGGATTTACAGCCATTCACTATGCCTATATGGTCAAAGTGATACAGGAACCAGAACCCACTTCTTTTTAGCAAGCTGTGGGAAAAGAAAAATGGGAGAAAGCCATGGATAAAGAAATGGATGCCTTGGAAGCAAATGCTACATGGGAATTGGTACCTTTGCCTAAAGGTAAGAATGCAATTGGCTGTAAGTGGGTTTATAAGGTGAAGCACAATGCAGATGGTTCTGTGAACAGATACAAGGCAAGATTAGTAGCCAAGGGGTGTGCACAAACATATGGCATTGACTATGAAGAAACATTCAGTCCGGTTGCAAGGATGGCAGCCATAAGAGCAATCATTGCTATGGTTGCATCAAAGGAATGGTCTTTACATCAGATGGATGTAAAGAATGCATTCTTGCATGGTGATTTTCAAGAAGAGGTCTATATGGAGCAGCCACTAGGTTATGTGCATGCTGTTCATCCTGAGTTTGTTTGCAGGTTGAAGAAAGCATTGTATGGCTTGAAGCAAGCACCTAGAGCATGGTCTGACAAGATAGGATAGTATCTTGTCACTATTGGCTTTCAGATTTCTAAGGCAGATTTCTCACTTTATGTGAGAAAAACAGAGAAAGGTTTATGCTACTTGTCATTTATGTTGATGATTTGATTATGACAAGTGACAGTGATGAAGATATCCTTCATGTGAAAATGCTATTGAAGCAGAAGTTTGAGATGAAGGATTTGGGAGAGCTGCGTTATTTCTTGGGCATTGAGGTGATTAGATCACCAAGTGGGATATAGCTCTTGCAGAGGCAATATGGATTGGACATGCTGTCCAAATATGGGATGACAGGCTGTAAGCCTATTTCAATTCCTTTGGAGTAGAATGTGAAGCTGAGCGCAGATGCAGGTGAGCTTCTGGAAGACCCTACTATGTATAGATGCATAGTAGGAAGTTTAATTTATATGACTATTACTAGGCCAGATTTGAGCTATGCTGTTGGATTGGTAAGTCAGTTTATGCAAGCTCCAAGGAAACCACATTTGGATGCGGCTAGACGCATACTCAGATATGTGAAGTTCACATTGCAGTATGGACTATTCTATGAGACTGGGGTTCAGATACAGCTGCATGGATACACTGATGTTGATTGGGCTAGTAGTATTTCTGATAGACGATCTACCAGTGGATATGTGTTCTCTTTTGGGAGTGCTGCAGTCACTTGGAGCAACAAGAAACAACCTAGAGTTGCCTTGTCGAGCACAAAGGCTGAGTACAAGGGTGCAGCAATGGCTGTATGTGAGGTAGCTTGGTTGCATAAGCTACTTTATGATATGCATCAGCCTACAGATGGGCCAGTTGTCATTTATTGTGACAACATGAGCAGTATACACTTAGCAAATAACCCAGTCTATCATGCTAGAACAAAGCACATTGAGGTGCATTATCACTATGTGTGGGAGAGGGTTTTACTAGGTCTTATTGATCTAGTTTATGTCAGCATAGAGGATCAGGTAGCTGACATATTTACGAAGGCATTGGGCGCAGAGAAGCTGCGCAAGTTCAGAGACCTGCTTGGTGTGCAGGAATTGGGATTGAGCTCGAGGGGGAGTGTTGAGATATCAAGCTCCACTCGTGATATGCCAGGGTGACCGTTGTGCATTTATGTCACCGACTTGTCAGTTGCAGATGCGGTTGGTACACCTTCCATGAATAATAGCTAGACGATAGCTATCCTTATCTACTCTAGTTCGTGGCTCAGTTAGTATGCCACCTTAGTTAGTTGAGTTTGGTTTGAGACCCATATATAGGATTCTTCTATTTCTATGTACTTGACTTCTTTTTGGCTTACACAACTAAGAAGAGGAAAACTGTTTTTCAGCCTCCACCTTTGTGTGTATTCCCCCATTGTGCAAGCAAGAAAGCTACAAGTGAGACTCCTTCCTTCTCTCCCACAATCTTTACACACCACTGCCACTAACTATAACCACATTCCTGTGACTGTTAAGATCATATCTCCCTTTTTCCAAGCAACTGTGTTTGTCCTACAACTCTTCTATCTTTAAATTTGTAGCAGCCCGACCAAATGCTAAATTCTGTTCTTGTTGAAGTACAAGCAGACGCACATCCATTGCCTTGAGTAGCTTCACCTTGGATACTTCAACTCCATGATCAAGATTATCAGGTGGGCATCTTGTTGACTATTTTAAGCTTCCATCCTTCTCCTCAATTCCAAAGGTTTCCCCCTTGCTATTGCATCTCGATGCCATGGTTCCTCTTGCATCATCCGCTTCATCTTCATCATCATTTACTCTAGCATATAAAGCAAGACAACACATCAGAGTAATTGCAAAAAGCTCAATATCAAGACAGGAGCTACCTCATTGGCATCACTGATGTTACAGTCATCACTGCCATTTGCTTGCACATGGAGATTCGATGCATGATGAGACACATCAAGCATCCTGGTACAACATATGATCCAAATACAATTGCTATGCTACCAACAGTCCCCCCAGTCAAAATGGTAGTATCATCAAGATATTGACTTTTCCTCTCATCAAATCCAGGAGCTTTCAGAACAACAACCTTTAGAACACCTCTTTTTCAGCCAGCTATGCTTCCAAGAGTGCCTTGTTGAGTTGAATCATGTAGTCCTATAGTCTGCTCTCCCAAATTGTAGGGCAGAATGGGGAGGTTTTTAGTTCAGATCGAAGGGGAGGATGCCCTCTTCAAATTAAGCTATAGAGCCCGCACTCAATCACACAAGAAGGCTTTGCTGTAATCAACTTTTGTGGGCTGACTGTGTAGGACTGTTGCTTGTCCTAGAGCACCTCTGATCACAAAACTGAGCGTATCTCCCAAATCGTAGGGCGGAATGGGGAGATTTTTAGTTCAAATCGAAGGGGGCAATGCCCTCCTCAAATCGACTAATGGGGTCCATGCTCTATCACATAATAAGGCTTTTGCTGTAATTGACTTTTGTCAGCAGTTCCCTGAGTCTACATCCCTGCAATACTTTGCAACTTCCATGCATCATTGTGCGCGGGAACCATTGCCAATATGAACCAAATCCTTGCTAATTAGGGCTAATACATTGTCACAAGAGCATAAACTTGTCAAACATGATCATCTCATGACCACATAAGCAATGCCCTCCTCAAATCGACTAATGGGGTCCACGCTCTATCACATAATAAGGCTTTTGCTGTAATTGACTTTTGTCAGCAGTTCCCTGAGTCTACATCCCTGCAATACTTTGCAACTTCCATGCATCATTGTGCGCGGGAACCATTGCCAATATGAACCAAATCCTTGCTAATTAGGGCTAATACATTGTCACAAGAGCATAAACTTGTCAAACATGATCATCTTATGACCACATAAGCATCATTGCAAAATAGGGGTACATAATTGCCAACATAGACAAGTTCATCGACATCTCAATGTTAGGATGAGAATATGAGTGCCACCATAAGTGTCATTGCCAAGAAAAGTCATTGTGTCAGTATCCTTTGCAATTATGATATAATCTCTGAGGCATAACCATACCGCATCCATAGCATCCATAAGCCCATAATAGAATTGAGCCAATTCTCTGTTTTTGAGTCCTCAACTATGGAGTTGCCATGGAGCAAGACGTAGCACAGTCTGCTAGTCCCAAGGCATGCCTTCACATTCTTGAGGGTCTAGGTTCTTTGTTACAGGAGGGTCACTCCCTCTATTGTGCTCTCCTCTGCTTTGATTCATTCTTCACAAACTTCTTCTTCTTCTTCTAGAGTGTGAATAGTTACATTGTTAGGCAAAGGAATAGCAAGCCCTTCTTTGCCCTTCGAATCCCAATCCAACATAATCTTAACCTTGATACCCAACACTCCCTATCTAAGTAAAATATGGCGAACAGCAGAATCGATGTAGAGATTAACTGGGTGACCAAATGCAATCATGTACCCATCCTTAAACTTCATGGACTTAGCTCTCTGAGTTTAAATGGGATGGAGTAGTGGTGGAGGGGAGGGATCACATGCAGGATCCACGTGGGGGGGAAGGTCCTACCCCCCTCCTCCCATAAATATTCGTCTTCTAATGACGACGAGAAAGGGAGAAGAGGGTGATATATTCAGTCCGTGAGGGAGACGACGGCAACAAAAATTACTATGGAGGGAAGGGCGAGGAGATAGAGTCTACGCCTTCTACGCACACCATGGGCCCTTAGCTGCTGCAGGGCCTTGAGGCCGCTGATTGGAAGCTTTCCCCCCTCGCTCGATAGCGTTGCACGCTCTCCCCTAGGCCTTCGACCAGAGTTTCCTGACGTTGCTGGGCCTCCGAACGGCGTTGTTTTCCACCCTATTGCAAGGACAGCCGTAGGCTGATGTACCACGCCGCCACCCAGGCAGACGTCCCAGCCTATCCCCCCCCCCGTCCCGCTAAACGGACCCCTGGCCCACGATCTTAATCACCCCCTCTGATTTTTCGCCATGCATTGACACGGCCTTGGATCACCACGATCGTAACCACAAAATTTTTCTTTTTGATGATTCAAACATTAATTTCTAGGCTATCTGATTCAAACCTTAATTTCTGATTGGATTTTGCATCGTGGGGCCCCGTGAGGAAGAGTAAAATAGGGAAAGTAGAGGGAGTGAAAAGAAGGAGTGGAGTAAAAGAGGAAGAGTAGGGAAAAGATAAAGAAAAGAAGGAGTGGAGTGAAGGAGGAAGAGTGGGGAAAAGATAAAAGATAAGGAAGCAGTGGAGTGAAGGAGGAAGAGTGGGAAAAAGATAAAAGATAAGGAAGGGAAGTAGAGGATAAGGAAGGGAAGTAAAAGATAAGGAAGGGAAGTAGAGAGGAGTGAAGGAGAAAGGAGTAGTGTGAAAGAAGTAGAGGGTGAGGAAAAGATAAAGATGAGTAAGAAAGAAGTAAAAGAGGAAGAGTAGAGAAGGAATAGAGGGAGGTAGAAGGGTAAAAAGGGAGGAAAAAAAAAAGAGGAGTGAAGGAGGAGGAGTAGGGAAGGAGAAGGAAAAAGTAGAGGAGGTGCAAGGAAAGAGAATAATTTCCTTCTATACCTTTTACCCCAAGCCAAAGTTCTCCAAGGGTTCATGTGGTTGTAAAACCACACTCACCCATAAACTTTTTGCCAAGTATAGACCCAATAGGACCTTCTTAGGCTTTATGAATCTTTTCCTCTCCGAAGAATCTAAGAATCTAAAGGTCCTATCATTCCTTCTCGTGATCAACCATTTTAACGACACCTTGCCTCGAAAGAGAGACGGTGGAAATCCAGAAGAAAGAGTAAAAGCTACATTTACATTCATACTACGGACACCTTGCCTCGAAAGAGAGACGGTGGAAATCCAGAAGAAAGAGTAAAAGCTACCTTTACATTCGTACTACGATGCCGCCTAAGAAAGTCCAAGGAGTAGCTACGGGAGGTTCATCTCCCGGTATCCATGTGGATATCTCACCCCAAAACCAGGTTTTTCTTCTTGTATTTAATTCGGTTTTAAGTCAATCATGCAAAGAGAATTTGTTAGGAATAGGATATATTTGTCCGAGTTACTTGTAATGAAGGAGTTTAGCTTATTTGGATGAATGATAATGTATAGAACATAGTTTCCTTCGAATAGCATCATGCATTATAAATTACGAGCAAGATTATCTATTTACTATAGTAGTATATTTCAGTTAAATCCTGAAGGTATAGAAATTGTATCTTGCACCATTAGTCCTATTCCTTTTTGCAAGGAATCATTGTAAATGATTAAATTCAGGAAAGGTTATTTTCGTTGCTCAAATTACTAGGAAGTCATCATTGCTAATTGCACATCTTAGCAAGGGAAATGATTGTTCATTGCATGAGTTCGTCTGCAAGGAAAAAAGGAAGATTAAATTGAATTGTACCGACTAAAAAATCAATTGTCACAAGGATAATAAAATCGTGATGAGGTGATCAATATTACCTTCCAAAAGATAACCAAACCAATCTAAACTTAGAAATACCATGCCCGCAAAAATATGCCTTGGAAATGATTTAAAGACCAAAGAAACATTCATACCTTAAGCACTTGACTACTTTCCTTATTGTAGGGTCAATAAATTCGTAAAGATAAGGAACTAGGGTTTGTCCCTAAGGTTCTTAAAAAGAAACCCTAGGTTCGACATACATCAGCTTAAAGAACTTAAACGGACTATTTCAACACAGGACTCATGCAGCAACTATGAAGTCATGTAGTCTTGTGACTGGTTCACAAGACGAAAGGGTAAATAACCTCAACACGGATGGCAGATCCTTACACAAGTTATCTTGCAAAAGGACGTATTCGTGATTATCCTTCTAGATAAGGAAAGTTACCCGGACTATAAAGGATCTCGCCAAGTTACAAGACACCTTGGGAACGAGTGTTGATACACTCAAAAGGAAAGAACACTTCCTTAGCAGTTTGCCAAACAACACAGTTGATTAATGGAAATGTTTGTGCTTGCTAGAGATTTTAGAGCACTGTTTGAATTATGAATTACAACTTAAATGAATACCTATAATTCAGGTTAAAGACCTAAAGGGAGAGGCAGTTTTAGTTACCCCCGACTGCCTGCCTAACCCTAACCAAGGGGGTTGTTGACGGCATCGGGAACGTGGACCGAACCCGCCGCGAGAGGTCTCTCCGTTGAGCTCTACTTGGAGCAGGAGGACGCTTGGGTGCCAGGGGGGGCTCTAGCCGTAAATCCCTCGCCTTCCGGGTCCTGCACAAGAGGCTAACATGACTCGGGATTGGATCTCGAGGCCCGCATACTAGTTTACGGGCGGAAGCTTGGAATAGTGATCCCTGCGGATTACTGGATAGCCTTCGGGCGGATTATGGACAAGCCTACGGGCGGAACTCATTGTATTTCAAAGATAAAATGATGAAATGTTAATAAAGAACTTGCTTGATATTGTTTTTCTATGTCACGTGATAAGATTACGTGAAGGAACCAGTGCTTAACAGGGTTAATTAAAGAAGCTGATTGTTATATGTCAAACTAATGTGTTAGGTAATTACATAACTCTAGGTCCGTCCTGCGGTTGGGTGATCCCGGTTAGCTGGGAACTTTTCTCAAAAATCTCGAAGAACAGTGGGATGATCATCAAAATGAATAACGAAAGCGATGACCTAGAGTTATGTCTTACCCGATTTACGTTATTTTAGGGGAACGGAATGGGACTATGCCTTATGGCAGAGAGGTTGAGCTTTGCATCACTCCCGTTTCCCATTCTCCTTGAACCAAGTGCAGCGTGAATCCGCTTCGGACCTGGCCTTTCTGCGTAAAGTAGTTCGCTCGGGTCCAACGCTAGTTGCTGTTAGTTACTGACTAATCAGGAAAACCCTAATTTCGGGTCAATCCTAGGTGGGAACGGCCAGGATACTTCCGCTACATGGTAGATGTTGTCGAAGGGTTTTCGAAAGCAAAGTCACGTCCACAGAGGACCTTGAAAAATTTCAGGATAGAAGATCAATCACGAGAAAATGATACCAAGTAATAATTATATTACTGCTATGAAGTTTGCAAAATTCAAGATGACTTCAAATCTGATCAGTCCACTGATTTTAGGCCACCCAATTTAATTCTACTGCATTTGTAGATCCTTGACCTCAAACACTGTGTGCAGAAATCTTGAATTCAAAGATACAACACTATCGTGATCTTCTTGGATTCATGCTGTCTAGTAAGACCATAAAAGGCTTCTTGTGGAGGAAGTCCAAAAAAACAAAGGCACAAGCTTTCTCCTAAGCTGCCCTGTTATGATGGAGGTACAACATAGGAGATCTTAGTTCTCCAAGTATCCAGCTGAGCTCCTGTGAGAAACAAGCTAGAGTTGATTACTGACTCCTTGGCTGTATTGAATGGGGATGAAACACTGGCAATCTGGTATACTGGATGTACATTCAAGACAAGATCATTACAGCGTGTAAGCTTAAACTATCTGCTCCAGTTCTCTGGCATAGCCCAGAGTTTAATTGATCAATTATAAGGAAAATATTTCCTTGTACACTGTATCTGTCGCTTTCTGACACAACTTATTAGCAGTATCTCAGAGCCTCTTTTGGTTTATAGCCAAGCTATTGAGCCAAGCTAAGTTTGAAGCATAGTTCAGCAATTCGCCCGCTGTCAGATTCAACAAGCCCCTTTAGTATCTCTTCCACAGTAATCTCCCCAAAACTTCTCGATCTCTCTCCAAAGGATTTGTTCTTATGATTCGTTTCTCAATCTCCCTATCCAGTTGTTCATGTCGCTTTTGCAGCTCCGTCCTTTTTTTTTCTCTTGACGCTTCTGCTCTTTTTATTCTTCGGCATGCCGTTCCTCCACAAATATCCGACCTTCTCTTGGAAAGAACCAGTACCTGTTGTCAAAGTAGGCAGGTGGCAGGTCCCAGCGGTTACACAGGTTGCATCGGATATCGTCTTCACCCCAAGAAGAGATGAGCTTTGTATTGTCCAACGTCAAGCTTCCCCTCAGCTCCCCTGTTCTTCATGTCCTGAATCTCCCTTTGAAGTTGTTGAGATTTCCCTCCCATCAATCGTCTTCAATTTTCCCTCTTTTTGCCTCCGTAGCTCCGTTTTTCCAGTTACAGAGATCTGCCCTGTTTGTGATTCCCCTTTTCAAATTGCAAAGATCCTTCCTCCCGTCGACTAAGAATAATCCCCATCTATATCTATTGAATTCACGTCATAGAGCCCCGATCCTCTTCTCGTGATGCTTTTTCTCCTCCCCAAGCATTCGATCCTTCCACAATAGGCCCTCGAAAAGCGGCCCCTTTTTTATCAGAAAAGCGGCTCAACTCTTTTGGCAGACCGCTCTATAAGTCCAGCTGGTGAAGGTCCCCTACAAACACCTGTGAACATGTGATTCTCACTTTCAAATGCTGCCAATCCTTGTTGCACCACACCTCGCATCTAGGAGAGAGCCTGCTGAGTAAACTACAGATGGCCAAGATCTTGAGCCTGTTGGAGTTTCAGAACTGCAACATTAGCAGACACCAACCCATTTGAAGCAACGGATGGTATTAAAATTGAAGGAAATGTTGGGTGTCCACCTGAGATGGATAGAAGACCAGTAGAATTAGGGAAGTTAATGTAACTATTTCTCTCTAGCAGTGCTGGAGACATTATTGGTATTGAGTCGTTGTACAACAAAGTAGGCTGTGAAGAGACCTCCTCATTGTACCTCTCTTGAAATTCTTGTGAAACCTGCTGAGAAACCACACCCTGGAATTGAGCGAGTTGGCTCATTGCTATGTTCAGATCAGATCTGTTGGCAAGTATTCCATCCATCTGACTTTGCGGCCAGAGCCTATCCATACAATGCATGTCAGCTTGCATTAGAGTTGTACTTGAAGAATAGGAACCAGTGACCTTTAATCCCACCAAGTTGTTGATGTTCTACTGATTGAAAGTAAGACTATCAGAAGGCTTTTGATCCTTTCTCAGCAAAATTTTGTCTGGTGATACAGATTTTTTGAGTCTTTGAGTTCCTGAAATAACAGGCTGCTTTAGAACATTATCCAAGCATGACACCTTACTATTAAAATCTTCCATTCTCCCTTGATGGTCCTGAGGGCCTTGCCATTCTGCAGATGAAGACCAGCTCCTTTCAGGAAATAAAATATTACTAATATCTCCATTTTCGGAGTCCACATTGTGCCTTCTGTTGCCCCCCCTTCTTTCCCTTTTTGGCTTTTTCAGAGAAACAGAAAAATAGCAATCCTTTTCCCACATTCTACTTATCCTGAAAGCTTCACAGTCCAAGAAACTGTATTTCAAACTAGTAGCCTGTCAAAAACTTGGCAGCATCTCCATGAAAGCCACATCCAGTATACATTTCTACCAGCATGTTTCCCACAGGGAACTCCCCTTTTAAATTCCCTTTGAGCTATTTCAGCATGCATTTCATGTCCTATTTCCAAAGCTCCTGTAATGCTACAAGTTTTCGAGTTGCAAAGATAAATGAAAGCATCAGAACGCACCTCATCATCAGGCCCATGTTCAGCATATCTTTTTGGTGGATTCCACATCTCGGATGTGCAACAGTACGACAACGCGGGAAGACCTAGATCGCAAATCCCGTAACATTCCATGGGAGTGCCGGGCGGAGCTTTCTAGACATCCTTTCTGATGGACTACTAAGACGTGTCCTGGGTGATACTAAGAGGACACGTGACATAAAGAAACCAACTAACTTGGAGAAAGCACTTACAAAGGTAGCATGGAGAGCATCTATTCAGGCTAACTATGATAGCATAATGAAGAATGAAACTTGGAAACTTGTGGATTGGCTAAACAAGAGGAAGTTTATTGGAACCAAGTGCCTCAAGAAGATAAAGTACACTGATGGAAGCATAGAAAAGTACAAAGCCAAATTGGATGCAAAATTATTTTTACAAGTTTAAGGGTTTTATTTTCAAGAATGATTTGTCCTAATGGCTAGAATATCTACTATTTGCATATACTTGAAGTGGCCACTCATAAGAAGTGGCTACTTTACCAAATGAATGTTAAATCAACATTTCTAAATGGATACCTCAAGGAGAAGATATATGTGGCTCATCCACTAGGTTTTGAGAATTGAGAATCCCTATCTACGAACAAAAATATTGAGGTAAAAAATGTATTTTATGGGCTAAAAAAATCCCTATAGTATCATACCAACAATAAATAGCTAATTTCTTTTAAGCTTAAACTTTGAAAGGCATGCATTATATGCAAATTTGTATATCTATGAGGATGGTGAATAGTATGTAGTGATTGCCCTATATGTGGATAACCTTCTTATTATAGGTGACTATAAGATATGATCCATCAAGCTTGAAAGATGTTTGAGATCTAAGTTGAAATTATTTGCCATGAATCAATGCAAGGAGATAGCTACACCTATGGAGGTCAATGTGAAGTTATCTATTGAGCATAAATTAATACTAGTAGACATTGAGAGGTATAGGACATTAATGGTAGTCTTATCTATTTGTGTAATAGTAGGTTTTAAAAAAATCTAGACCACATTGAAAAGTATCAAAGATTTGTATTCAATTATACATTGATCCCTTTACCCCTATATGAGTTATTGACTATTTTTTAGGTGACCAAAGAATAGAAATGTACGAGGCATTGGGAAAGGCTTTAACATTAGCACATCAAACTCTTTGGAAAGCTATGATTCAAGTGCTCAAATACTTGAAGGGAACTCTTGACTATGGTATCACATATAGTGTTGGAACTTTTCTTGTAGGGAACCCTAACAAAAACTGGGTAGGGAAAAATGATTCTAGAAAGTGTGTTTTTGAAAGTATTTCTTTTTGGGTTCATGAATCTTTTCTTGGATCAATAAGAAGCAACTAATAGTAGCATTGTCTTCTTCCAAAGTAAAGTACAAGACATCTTGTTATATATGCTCAATGCCCCACTCTCATAATGTGCAAATGATCTATGGTGCTCAAATTTTTAAGATTCCCATCATGAGGAGAAGCCATGTGTAAGCCCAAATGTTGGTTGGGTCTTGACTTGTATATTAAATGAGGTCTATGTGATCGAATGGCACAAGAGAGACCTTTGAGGATCTAATGTTTAGGTTAGATAGAGCAGTTAAGTTGGTAGCAAGTCAAGGCATACAACATTGCATTCTAGGATATGGGAGTCATAACAAACCCCTATTTTGGGGTCAAAGAGGCCACTTAACTAGGAGGTCTCAAGGGCCCTAGCAACCCCCTAATGGGGGATCTAGGGGTAGCACCCTTACCTCAATGATAAAGGGAATAGTCCTTGAAAAACTAGTAAATAGGACAGGCTAGATAGCTTGACTGAACCATCTTCCCCCCATAGACCCCTCAGAATCCATCATCCACTCAAAGTTATTCTAGGTAGCCTTAAGCTCTTCACCTATCATCTCTCTAGTTTTCCATCTATGCTTCACAATGAAAGTTGATGCCAGGAGGCATATTTCACGGTGGATTCCGCGTCACGGTGGATTCCGTGAGGTTTTACGGTGGATTCTATAAACTTTGATTACCAGGGCTCATACACAAAGTGGATTCTTTGTGCGAGAAATCGATTGGGACACCTATCATTTTCGGGCATTTTGTTAATTTAGTATGTACATGGGTGATTCCATAGCGGGTGCTTTTGCAAAATACATATTAAATTAATAAACATTTATGGTTTTAGAGTGCACACTCGTGATAAATTAAGGTTAGGATTTATTTCCAACCAATTGATTTATTTATGTAGCTGAAGACTGTAGGTATTCACTTTTGTCGGTTTAATTGTATTATTTTACTAACAATTGTGAATGCTTCAGTTGATGTGTAGAGATAGCAGCAATGGCGGAGGAAAGCATTGGAGAATAGCATGTATTCGAGTTATCATCTATATTTTGATGGGTGCATACCTTAGGCATGGCGCCTATTTATCAAGGCGTTGGATATTTATTTATTATTTTTTTATGCGCATGGGCGCATGATTTAGATATTTGTATTTGGACATTGTATTGGGTATGTCTGACTTCTCGGGCACCCGCCCATTAGCTTTATTTCTATTTGGCACTAAAGCAAACTCAAAAGCCAAAAGTGTGCTATTTTGTAACTTGGGCTATTATTTGAGCTTGAAGATGATAAATACATAAAATACATGCTTTGTGGAGCGCTCACACAAGGCATGGGGGGAGATTGCACCCGATTGGTCCCTTGTTCATGTCATGCATGCTTTCTACATTGAGTTTTGTGCAAAAATTAGAGTTCCTTTGTTCTTAGGGACCTTTTGACGCTCACTACGCGCGCTTATGGCATCCGATCTGTGCACCAATGGTATCAAAGCAAAGCTGAGATCGAGAGCTTCCAATCGCTACCCATCTTACGCGAAGGCGAAGCTCTTGGAATGATCGAGCTCTATAGTCAGTTTCATTGCGAAGGGTGGATACGGGTGGATTCCTGGCGGTCAAGAACCTCTGTCTGCAGCCTCTGATCGCGAAGGACCGACCTGAGGAAGCGGAGGACCATGTCAACATCTCCTTCTTCAAGACATTTTTCCACAGAAAGAACAGTGAGCTTCATCATAACTAAAAGTTCAAAGGCTTAAGTTAAAGCTTGGTAAGCTTTATAAGAAGCTTAAAAAGCTTCAATCATAAAATTCGACGATGGGCAGCAGCGGCATGTGCTGGGCGGCGATGAATCCGCCGAGGACATAAATATGTCCTAAAAATCCACTACAGGTTAAGAAGCTTAAATCTTCTTAGTAAACCAAGTCTACTAAGGCTCTCTAACTTCTCAAGTTCAAACTTACTTACTCTGCAAGTCCTGTAAGTCATAGAGGATCAAAACCGACTTATCTCAATTACTCCCATAAAGACTGTCCCTGCGCAGAAGCACAGAACTACAAAATTGTTCCCTGGAAGACTTTGTTCATATACGCAAACTTGCTGAACCAGTTTCAGCACATGCAGAAGGTCATACATAGTTTTTACAAAGACAACAAATTCTGCAACCGCAAAGGACAAAGACCGTAAAAGCCAAACAAAAATCCATAAGCCTTGTATACCCGACTTTGAGTTACGCTCATCCCGCTAATCAGATTTTGAGAGAGTGAGGTCGTTTGGATTCTTTAGAGGATGACTGAACCTACGATGGAACAAAAATTGGATTTAATTATGATGCAGCTTGATGAAGAACGAAGAGCCCAACAAGCTTTGCAAGTTCAATTGGCTAAGTTGCAACAATCTACTACCGAGAAAGATGGACCACAACCCGAAGATCTTATTTGACATACCATCAATGCGACACTCGAAGCTCAATCCATCCGCAAAGAAACAAAGATAAGTAAAAGAAA